>NC_045806.1:60373224-60673224 GCF_009873245.2 Balaenoptera musculus | reverse complement strand
CACTGTGGAAGAGCAGCTATCACTAGGCTGTCTGCTTCATGTCTTTTCTCCCGTAATAGGGAAAGCTTATAGGGAGTCATCTCCATACTTCTACCCAGTCCTCTTGGGATCAGTGGCAACCCCACATGAGGGGCATGGGTGATGAACAGAAGGAGAGTTCTTTTCTTTGTGAGAAGCTCAGTTACCTAAACAAGTGACTGAACTTGTGACCGGAGTCTCATAGGCACCATGTTCTAAGCAACTGTGCTAACTGGCCCAGAGAGACATCACACACCCAGCTATACACACGTACACACAGGTCTGGACACATGGGTGCATGCACATACCCTTCCAGCCTGGGTAAGAAGGTGGGTGGACAGATCCACAGGATAAATTAGACAAGGAGACTGTGTGGGGACTGCTAGTTTAGTGACATTTCCTTTCCTTTTTTCCCCTTCAGCTGCATGGAAGCAGGGAAGCAACTAACCTGGGAGTTTCACTTCCTCCCTCTCCATCCTCACTGAAAGCACTTTTGACTCTAGTTAGGACATGGGTGTCTGTCTCCTCCCCCCTCTGACTCCTCTACAATCAATTCTGCAGTATTTTTTGGCAAGAAGAGAGATGATAGGGGCTCAAAATAGAATGAAGAGCTCTATTCTATCGAGAACCCCTGAAGCTACTGAAAACCAATCTGAAGTCTCTGGAAGTTCAGTTGGCTGAGGAATTGAGGGACAACAATAGTGAGGATTTGAAGAGAAAGGGTGCAACTGACCAGGACATTTGTTGAATACTATTGAGTAAGACCTGCTACAATGTTATCTCTTTGACTGGGGTCCTGGGGCTGTGAAAAAAGGAGGTGTGGAAATGATGAAAAGGGTTTCATAGCAGCTATCTTACTGCAAAAATCCAGAGGTGATAGCTTCTACACTCTTGAGTGCTTCACAGGAAGTCACCCTTCCCCAAGAAAGTGGAGAATAAGAGAGGAGAAAGGGGAAAAGGGAAAAGATACTTCCACAGGATGTGTGGGAATGGGCCTGAGATCCAGTCTGGAGTGAGGCCTGTACAACATCCAAACCCCAGTTGTTCCTCTAATTGAATGAGGGAAAGAAGAAGAGAGAACAATACTGGGAGCAAAGGGATGGCATATGAGCAGAGGTATTACAGATGCACTGTGAAAATAGGAGGAGCCAAGAAAATGTGTGGTTGGGACAGCCAGTTTTAGTCCTTCTTCTACCAACCCCAGAAAAAAGCAAGCAAGAGAATAGAGAAAGACAAGACTTCCAGGGTGAAGAAGCATGTACTTCCTCAAGCCACCCAAGCAGGCCACATTCCCTACCCACAAAATAAGTGCCAAGTGATTTCACATTAGTAATCACAGTACCTTGACTTCAAGGCAAATGATTAAACATCCCTAGGCTTAGTCCTCTGTTACCCTTAAAACGGGAGAGGGCTGGAGTATCCTAAACCCTCTTCCCAATAACCTTTGAATACCAAGAGGGATGCAGGATAAGGAGAGGATGGAAGCAGAAAGAAACTTACAATAAATGTTTCCAAGCCCCACTGTTGGGGAGTTGCAAAGAGTCCATGCCAAGAGGTACAATCCAGGCTGGCCATATTCTCTCCATCACTCTTACCTAACAAGTTTCCCAATCTGGGCCCTTCGCACTAGTCCCCCACAACCCCTACAGAAGCTTCTGTTGCATTAAACCTAATTCTGTAAACAGATGAGAAAAGACTTTTTTCAGATAGAATACTCATAATCCATGGCTTGAGGTGTAGAGTGTGTATGTGTGTGTGTGTGTGTGTGTGTGTGTGTGTTTTATGAGTAAAGATTTTTCTCTAAGGTTAACTCATTCAATCCCAGGTGAAATAATTCCTTTCAAAACAGGAAATCCCACTCCATCTTTCACACACTCTGAAAAGAGTAAATGATTCTTTCTTTTCAAAATGCAATAAAACAAAAAGATGTTGATGGGAAAAGCAGCATACCCTCCTGGGAAACTGGTCTGCTCAAAAGGTCCAGATGACATCCTTTATATATTTCTGTAAATGTTGATAGTCCGTTTGTTTACTCTTCATGGCACTGCAGGAAATATTTCCAAAGCAACTATAAATTCAGGGAAAAGGAGAGAGAGCTCTGTGCCTGCTACTTCAGTAGCCACACTCTCAGCTAAGCCCTGAGTGAAGCTGAAGTTGCCCAGAAATTGTGGATACTCAATATGGCCTTCTCTAGGATGGCAAGCAGCAGCTCTCTCATACCCACTACAAGGCAGCAGCCCTTAGCCAGCTATAAAGATGCCCTGTCTGAAGCCTCCTGAAGGAAAACACTGTATTGCACTTAGGAATCTTGGTTTACTCTTCTATCCTGAAGTAACAGCAAACCAAGATCATACTAACCATGCATTTCTGAGAAATGAGAATGAGCTGTGGAAAATTAAGTTTCAGGAGAGGGGTCCAAACTGAGGCTTAAGGGAATGCTTGAAGTTTAATGCTTTTTAGAAACAGGCTCAAATGCTGGGAAACAGCAGCATACAGAACTACTCTGCTAGCCTGCAGCAGGCCAAGTTGAGGGAATTCTCTTGGAGGCCCAATTCTATGCTAAGCAGGACATTCTGGGAGAAGCATTGTGGATGTGAAGTTGCCTTTACACACTGGGTTAAAAAAAAAGTGGATCTTTTCAACCACATCAGTACATATGAGTTAGCCCCATAGTCTTTTAATACACATGGAGAAATGATGTCTACAAGGTTTTCCATTGCTTTCCCAATCTCCTCCCAACCCATCCACACCCTCATTCAGGCAGATTAACATATTTCCATTTGTCTGAATGAGTCAAAATTTATGCCAAGTGAATAGTAAAGAATAAAATATCACATAATTTTAGAAGGATAGAACAGCAGAGCTAAGAAGTTTATCTAGTCAAACCCTTTCACTTTACAGATAGATAAACTGAGGTACAGAGAGGTAAAGTGCCTGCTCAAAGTCACAGAGCAAGTCAGGGGCACAAGTTGTTTAGCTCCTAGTCACTGCCTAGTTGGTATTACTGAGATCACCAGCCCATTGGGATCCAGATTTAGACTTAGAATGAGCACTCGAGGCTACTGGACAGTGAGCCAGGGATCCAACTTCAATTGGCTACTCCAGCTCAAACAAGCATCCCCCTAGTTGGCTTCCAAGTACCCCAACCTCTCCTCCTCATCCCCTCCGGTATGAGTCAAGGTCTCAGTTTTGGACCTAGCTTGGTTGGAGAGGAGTCAGAGGAGTGACTTGAAAGATGCCTGGCCAATGGCCCTGTGGCCTAAAGCGCCATAGCAGGCTCTGAGCCAACCTTCTCTGGACAGTAAGCAAAAGCCTTCAGCCAAAGGCAAGACATTGGCAGATTTGCTCAAAAGATACCTGGCTCTCAAAGTCAGCAATTTAGTGGTGAGCCCAGTGAGACACTGAACTAAGCAATGAAAGCCCCTAAAATGGGGAAGAGAAAGATAGCTTAAACTGTCCCTGGCCCCATCTATCTTTGGGACTCTTTGCCCAAAGGCAGATTGTATCATTTATCCCATGCCTAGAAAATTCTGTCTCCATCAGAGTGGCCCATGAGCTTGAACTATCTTGTGCCCAATAATGAACCTTCCTGACCATTATTACCCCTTTCCCCAGGTGGTGAGAGACATAGCCCCACACTCCTCACCTGGGAGCCTACAAGGGTCATGCTTATAAACTGCCCAGGAAAAGATGCCTCCCATCATATTTTATGGCTCAGTGCTAGACTGGCAGTCAAGGTGGAAAGTGCAGGGTACTGGGTTTACTCTGGAACACCTTCAAAAAGACCTAAGCTTGGAGCCAATGTTAAAAACTCTGACTTGTTCTGCCTTGTCTTCTGGACCCCCAACCCTAACCTTGCCCCAGCTCCAACTCATTTAGGGTTCCAGTAATGATCTGAGGCCTGCAATCAATGCTACCTTGCTCTTTCTTTCCTCCAAAATGCTCCCCTCTCATGCCAGGAAGCCATGATATACTTTCCACCAAATTGTTGGGTTGCCCATGTCCTGTCTGCTGCTTGGTCTGGGTTGGGGGAGCTCCCAAATTTCCCACAAGCTCTACAAAAGTATAGGCTCATTCCTCTCTTGATTTTTTCCATTTTTCCCTAAATCGGACCTTGGTCACTTGCCTCCATCTCAAGAACCTTTTGTCTGCCAGTCATCCCAGGCCTAAGGCCCAGGGAAAGTTGGTTTCCTTTTCAAAATGGGTGAAGAGAAAGGACAAGATACACTGCCACCATAGAATTGTATGCACCACAGAGTTCACAAAGACTGGACATTGCATGCTCTAGAATGGCCTGCATTCCACTTCCCTTCTACTCTCCATGGTTTTTTCACATGACCAGAGACCCCTCTGATGTGGAGTTAGCCCCCAGACATCAAAACAACCTTTCTCTGGGGCACCCTCACAATAGTCCCAGTCATCTGCAGAGCCTTAGACCCATTAAGCCAATCAGCACAGCTTTAGGACTGTGAAGATATTAGGCCTAGCCAACGAGAATTTGGGTTGTGGGGTGCTTCCAAATATTAAATTCATAGATTTCTAGAGATGTAAGGCATGTCAGACATTAATAGAAATGGACAATGCACCAACCTCCTTGACTGTGGGAGTGTATATTCTGTGTTCCTCAGAATGGCTATTGGGCAAACACTGGCTGACAAACAGCAAGCTTCTACTGGCTTATGCTATCCCTTTGAGACACCAGTGCTGTGGCATAGGTAGCTGAGAAATTTTGAGTAAACGGCAGAAAGTGTGTGGAGACAGAGGCACATTTGGAATCTCAGGACCTGAATGGTTGCTTGGGAAAGCTGAGGGGCTCAAAAAAGGTAGTGGTGAGGATGAGATTTTCTAGGAACTCAGGAGTGTAGTGGGGTGTTCCTGACTTTTTAAAAATAAAAATTGAGGTGTTTCCCAGAGCCTCCAGTATCAAAAATAACTTTCATGAATTCAAGACACATACAGCAAGGACCCAAGCCAAAGTAGTCTGTGACCCTGGGGACATACCAAATTCCTTTCTATCCTTTCCTGACCTATACTCACCATAATTTAAACTGGTAACCCCAGCCCCTCAATGGACCTAGTCTGTGTCAGAACACACACCAGCCACACCTCTGCACAGCTCACTGCTACCACCCCCTTCCCAGCTGCACTGTGAGGTCTTGACCGGAAAGTCTCAGCCAGCCCTCCCCCTGAGTCCCCTATGATCACCTACTTTGAAGTTTGTTCCCCAGCAGTGAACCTCTTCCTGGTAAAATAGTGTTTTTTTCAAGTTTTATTACACACTCCTAAGGCCCCAGCTCTAGGCCTGCTCACATCACATGAATGCCAGGGCCTAGCTTCAGCCCATCCCCCATTACCTCCCATGAAGTTTTACCCAGACTTTGCCACTGACCCCGAAGGCCAACAGCCTGCCTTTAACCACAGGGCAATGCTCAGCAGGTGCCCTCCAAGGTAACCTAGGCAACAGCCAGAGGCCCTACACTGGCTTCCTTCCCAAGAGCCCCTGAACTGCATCAAAGCAGGGAAAATGTAGTCCCAGGGGTGAGTGTGACAGTGACCTTCCGCCCAAATGTTGTTCCACACAGTCAGGGACCCCCTCCACTCAGGCGTCAACGCAGCCTGGGCAGTCCTGAGATTGCCTTGGACAGCCATTGCCGCACACTTGAACTTTCAAGTGGGGCCCCGCACACTAGAACGCCAATGGATCACAAGGTCAGAGGCACCAAGAGTCCCAAAACCTCTTAAAGGGCAGCCTAGCAAACTAAAAAAAGAAAAAAAGAAAAAAAAAAAAGAAAAAAAAGAGTCCTTGGTTGAGAGCCGTAGGAGAGGCTCTCTAAGGGCCCAGGGAATCCACAGGTGGATGCCCCCAGAATTCAAGGCTTCTATTCACTAAATGATCCCCAGGCTCCCTCAAAGAGCAGCAGAAGTACGTGTTTGGGGGTGGCGAGAGGAGGGAACCCTTCAGTCCCAGGGCAACACTTATTCTGAGCTGCGTTTTAAAAAGCCACGTATTCTAAGCTGCAAACTTGCGGCGGGTCTCGAGTGGAGCTGTCCTGAGGAGCCACAAGAGGGAGTGAGCCTTGAGGAAGACGGCATCCCAAGCCCCTCGGCTCGCTCTCGAGACTCCTCATGAGAACGGCTGAGGGGCTTCGCCGGCAGCTTGCCGAGAAAGCGGGATGGCTACTTTGACTTCTCCGAGTCCACAGGCAGGCTCAACGGGAGGAGCGCACAAGCCTGTGGTCCTGTGGCCGCGGGCCTGAAGAGCGAGAACTATGCCCCCAGCCCTGCTTGTCTTAGGGAAGAAGACCAAGTCAGCACCACACGAAGGCAGGAGGGGTGGAGGCCGGCATTCCGGCTAAAGACTAACGAGGCACCCAGCGGATAGCGGAGAGGCGCGGGGCGCCAGGCAGGGCAAGGCTGAGATTGGGGGCGGTGCGAAGTGAGCCTCAGGGCCCAGTCTGCCAGCCGCCACACGCCTCTCTGGCAGGAGACCGCGGAGACTGCCTCCCTGCCTGCTTTGGGGTTCAGCTCAGAGGGCACAGAGATCCGCTCGCTCCCTCAGAGTGGCAGAGGACGGCCGGGCCCGGTTGGGCCGTAACCACGGCGGGCAAATAGACGCGCGCACACCCCCCACTCGCACTCCTTCCCTCCCTTCCTCTCTCTCCTGCAGATACACACGCCTGCCATGTGTTAGAGTCTTCGCTCAGTCACCAGGATTCCTAAAGTGTTTTTGACAGAAAACACCTCCGCTCCCCGTACAGGAACAGGGGCTGCTGCGGAGATCTGCGGTACAGTGTTTCTCTCAAAGTCCTCCCAACCTCCAAACTCTCTCCTCTCTCCATGTCTTCGCACTCCACCCACCCCCCCAAAATAACCAAAAAACAAAAAAACCACAACAACATTCTGCAACTATTTTCCCCCAGTACACACGCTCAGAGTACTTTAAACAAACCCGAAAGGTGCGTCTGGATATGTCCCAGAGCAAAAAAGTTCATTCCTTGCGTATGATCAACGAAGGTCCCAGGTCCCACCCCCGGGACTTCTTGCGCCTAGTCTCCACAGCCGAGGCTGCCCAGAGCCCGGCAACCGGCGCTCTAGCAGCGCCACGGGCAAGGGGCAAGGGGGAGGAGTCCAAGCGGCGCGCTAGAGGGGTGCCTCGGACCAGGAGGTATAGGATCGGCGGCAGCCGGAGCGGACACCCTTGCCTAGAATGCCAGGTGGGGCGCGCGGAGCCGCTCACCTGCTTGGAACTCCACTTGGCGATTTTTCTCTCTTTCCTCCTGCAGCAACATGGAGTAGAGAATCCCGAAGGAGTTCTGGATGCCAAAGATGGAGCCGTTGCACCAGGTGGCAGCGAAGACCACCATCCAGCCGAAGCCACCTTCGGGGGGCTGGAAGCCGCGCGCGGTGCCGCGGGTCTCCACGGTGGGCGTGGGCTCGGGTTCGTGCACCGGCTCAGGCTCAAACTCCAGCTCCGGCAGTGGTGCAGGGTCCGGTAAGGGCTGGGGCTCCGGCTGGGGCTCTGGCTGGGGCTCGGGTGGGGGTACTGGCACGGGCTCGGGCTCCGGCTCCGGCTCCGGCTCTGGCTCGGGGCTACCCACCCGCTCCTGCTGTTCCTGGTCTGCCTCCCGCCAGGGCCCCTTAGCTTCCTCGCTCGCCGGGCTTTGCAGCGCCATCGCGGCCGGGGGACTGTGGCTGCTCGGGCCGGAGGAGCCGCTGTGTGGCTGGTACTTGTTTCTGCTGCTGCTGCTCCAAGCGCTGCTACTGCTGCCTCCTCCTCCCGGCTCCGCGCCCCAGCTGGCCAGCCTGTCCCGAGACAGACGGTCCCTCGAGCCCTCTCCTCCTCCTCCCCCATCCCCCCTCCTCCTCTCCCCATGTCATCTCTCTCCTCCCCCTCCTCCTCCTCTCCCTTCCCCCCAACCTCTTCCTCCCTCAACAGGCAGCCGCTACAGCCTCTCTCTTCTCCCCAGCCCTTCCTCCTCCTCCTCATACTCGCCTACCTACTCAATCCGCAGCTGTCTCCCTCAACTCCCTTTCCAAACTACTGAATCCTGTTCTCCTTGTCCAGAAGCCCAGTAGAGGGATAGTTAAAATGGAAAAACGAGAGCATAAACTATCCTGTTCCTCTGCCCTCTCCTCCCTGCAGGCTCCAAACGAGCATTGATCAACCCAGAACCCCCAGGGAAGACCCTGCCTGTCCTTTGCTCCCACTCTCTCCTTTCTCACAAGTAGCCTGGAACTGGGGTGGCCCCAGAGACCCCAGGACGAGAGGTGGCCCTTGAGAGACCCCACCCCGCCCTCAGTAGTGCCTATGCCCCCCTTGGGTTTGAGGGGGACTTGGAAGGGACACCCAAGCTTGGACAGAGGGTGGGCACAGTCTTCTCGAGCCCGGGGGCTCAGTCCCCCACAGTCCTGCGCAACAGCCCCCCCATCCCCGTCTCTCCCCCTCCACCCCCGCCCTTCCCGGCAAATCCCTGGCGGGGCACGGATGGGAGGAGGCGGCCCGGCAGCGAGGCCCGCCTCTCCGGGCAGTCAATCAGGGCTTTGTTTGCGCCAACCTGGAGCCCAGAGGAGCCGTAGAGGGCCGGGTCTGGGCCGGGGGCCGGGCCAGGTAGGGAGGGAGGTGCAGTGGCACCGGAGGGAGCCGGGCCCGGGCGGGGCGGGAGCCAGAGCTCAGCTCAGGCTCCTCCCGGCTCTCTGTCCCGCATTGGGGAACTGGGAGTCAGGGCCAGGTCGAGCCGCCAGTTCGGGCAAGGGCCGCTCAGCCCCCAACATCCCAGCTGGGCTGGTCCCCCGGGCCTCCGCCGCGGCTCTTCGGGCGCTCGGGAACTCGGCCGAGGCGCTAGCGGAGGGATGTCTTCCCAGCACCCACCGCGCCCTTCCGCCCACCTCGGGCATAGAGACACCAGAATCCCGGTGAATGTCCCAGACTAAGGCCCTAGCCCCGCGAGGGTAAGGGAGAGTTTGCTCCCTACGGAGTGCGCGGCTCCCGGGAGGCGGGAGTGGTGATCTGCCCTGCGGGCGGCTGGGCTCCCTGCCGCAGTGCACGGCTGTTTCCAGCCTCAGCCCTCGGGGCCGGCCCTAGCGATCCCAGGAAGCTCTGCCTCCCCTTAGGGCCCGCGCTTCTAATGCACTAATCATGAGTTCGTGGTGTGGTTACCAAGCTACTTCGCTCCCCACCAGCGGGCGGGCAAGCGCCAAGCCCTTTCTACCCAGCATCTCATTAACCTTCTTGCTGGGTGAAAAGACTGCATGGCAGGTGAAAATGCAGCTCAGGGCTGTGCCAGATGCCCAGGAACACAGTCATTAAGCACCTGAACGCGGGCTGAGCTGAGCGGGAGGGTAGAGGTGTCCCAAGTAGCTTGCCATGCCGTGAAAGGAATCGGCCATAATTCACAAATCACGGGGGCCATGCCAGTCAGCAAAGCAGGCATTGCTAGAGGAATAGAGCATTCCCTTATTGCCCGGAGGTGAGTATTTTTATCACCTGCTTTTTCCAAGCAGGAAGGCAGAGGCTCAACGAAATCAAGGCGTTTATTAGCCGAAGGTCCTGGGAAGAGTCAAGTACAAGGTGGAATTCAAGTCAAACCCTCGTGCTCCCTGAGCTTCACCACAGGCGGCTGGGGCTTGGTGCTCCCCGGAAGAGGGACAGAGGAAGGAAAGGCAGGATGTGGCTGAGTTATCACAGTAGGCTTCCGGAGCACATAGTGGCCTATATGGGCCTTGAATCTTGAGAAGGATTTTAACAGGCTGTGGGTGGAGGTTGGGTGTCCCTACCTAAGAAGGACAAAACAAAGAGGCATGGAAGGACTCTACTCATAGAAAGAGGTAAGTGAAAGCTAATCAGGCCAAAAAGTTAATATGTATGCTGCCTCTCCCAGGAAACGTTTGCATTTTAATAAAAATCCACAATGCTTCAGTCATGAGGAGTGACAAATCATAGACAGTATGGGCACTGGGGCTTAAGGTTTGCTTTTTAGTCAGCGGTTTCACAGGACCAACTGTTGCCCTAGGGGAGCACTAGCCTTGGCTTCCATTTGCAGGGAACCTGATTAAGACCCTGAAAAAGGTTATTTCCAACCCCAGAACTAGGAATAGACCCTGAAGTCTTGCAGCCCTTCTCGGACTCCTACTGTCTAAATTCTGTTCTAGTTTGAATGTCTTTTTTAGAGTACTGGAGTGGGGGGTGTGATGACACTCACTGAGAAACTCTTGTGAGCCTAGTACTATGCTAGCCCTTTACAAACATGATCTCATATAATCTTCATAACAATCCTATAAGATTGGGATGATTTGTCCCTGTCTTATAAGTGAGGAAACAGAGGCTCTGAAAGGTTAACTCAGTTGTTTAAGTCTACAAAGCCATCAAGAGGCAGAATAGGAATCTTTGCTCATTTGTGTGAGCAAATTATGTGCTCCATCCAGGAAACAAGATTACATAATTACCATTCCACCGTTCTAGAAACACATGCAGTACCTACCATTTATTCCCTTTTTAAAAGGCATTTTATAATGGCTAGAGCACTGGCATCAAGAGACCTGGATTCTAATCATGGTTCTACCATTGCATACCTGGGTGATCCTAAGAAAGTTGTTTTCCCTTTCTGAGGTTCAGTTTCTTTATCTGCAAGATGGAGTTAATACCCACTTCACAGTTATTAAATAGCATACTGAGAAGTATAGGCTTTATTTTGGAAATACAAGAGAGCCACTGAAGATTTTCGAGTAGGTAACTAATATCAGATCTGCATTTTAGAAAAAAAACCCAAAACTGTGGCGACAATATACTATGGCTTGGAAAGATAAGAGGTAAGGAAACCAAACAATGAACCGGGTAAAACAAATTTCATGATCTGAAATAGGGCACTGACTGGGGATGAAGAAAAAGGGTTGGCTCTGTGAACCATTGTTATGGTAGAGCTGACAGAACAGATTTGGGTAGTGAGAGAAAAAGAAGAAGCAAAGATGATGCTGACATTTCTTGCTCAAGTGAAGGAAAGGATGGTCGTAGTGTTAGTGAGGATCGGAAATTAGGAGCCAAATCAGGTCTGAAGGTGCCTGTGGCTTTCTGTCTCTTCTCCTTCCAAACAATCCTGTCAATTACAACTTTAAAATACAGTTTTAATCATGACACTTCTCGGCTTTAAAAACTTTCAGTGATTCTCCATTTGACTGTTAAGTTTAAATTCCGCAACCAGGCATAAAAGGTCCTTTATGGTTTGAGACCAGCCTCATTTACTAAGAACCTTTATGTGCCATGCTCTGTACTAAATACCAAGGACACAAAAAGACCTGGTACCTGTCTCTGAGGCACTCATATTCAACCTGTATAGCTCCACTGTTTGACATTTTCTCCTCTCCCCTTTCTCCCATTCATGCCAGGCTCCAAACATACTGGATTATCCACCATTCCATGACATATGGACACCTGCTGTTCTCTCATCCCTCACCACCCATTCTCCTCACTATCTTCCAGTTGAGATTCTAATGCCTTTCCTGAATCTCCAGAGTGAGTTCAACAAAGCATATAGGAGGGTTAGTCTTGAGCTGGGGAGATATGCCTCTTGCCTTTGTCATACCATTCAGTCATTCATTTCACAAATAGTTATTGAGCAACTACTGTGTGCCAGTCACCATGTCAAGCACTGAGAACATACAATGGTCCTTGTCCTCATGGAGTTTACATTCTAGTGGAAAATATTAATAATTATAACTACCATTTGTTGAATTTGACTCCACTAGACTGGGTGAAGACATTTTGAGATTGAGGAAAAGGGAAGAGAAGGATGTAAAGGATGAGACAAGATTGAGAGTGAGGTGATAGAAGTAGGGCTAGGGTCTTGAGATGAATGAAGTTTTCTCTACAAATTTCTAAATCAGACTTGGTTGACAAACATCCTCAGTAGTAACAAATCATTAGAGAGCACCTAATATGTGTAGACTCATTCAGTTTGGCTCATGCTCACAAAAAGTAAGTGATGTGTGGCCCCTGTAAACTCTTTAAATTATTTTACTTGTCTGACTGTGGATCTTAGAAAACCCCAGTGGAGGTCTCTGGTTTACACTGCAAGTGAAAGAATGTGCTTTATTTCTGTCCCAAACAGAATAAGCCCACAGTGGAATCATTCTAATTGCTTATGTTCTTGATTAATCATACAAGTGGTGAAGCAGAGCAGTGGTTCCTTAACCTGGTTACACATTAGAATCACCTAGAGACTTTTGTACAAGTTCTGCCTCCTGGGTCCCACTCCACACTTGCTGAATCAAAATATCTGGGGGTGGGAGCCAGGAATACATAGTTTTAACAAGGCTCCCAGTAATATTGATGCACTGCCAGGTTTTGAAACCACTAGACCAAAATAATAATAACCGAAAATTTGGAATTCAAAGACTAGTACAATTTCTCTAAAATTTCTCCCCACACTTTGGGAACCAACATAAGGATGTCAACTTTTAATGTTGCCATGTAAGGGCGTGTATCATCACTATTATATCATTAATGAAATGATGTTTTAACACTGAAATATAGAAAATGTAGAAAGGACAGTCTTTTACTGAGGAAAGTCTTTCTCAAGAAAGGTCAGTTGGCAACAATTTTTCTCAACATTTCTCTGATGAAAATGTCACAGACTGCCATGGGTCTGCAGGTTAGTGCTTGGGATTCACTGGTCCAGATGACCTCTGAAAGCCTTTTATCCCTGATGTTCTCTATTTAGGCCAAATGTACTTCCTTGCTTTGGGCCTCTCCTATTTTTCAATAGAAGTCTCAGGCTAGAGTGGAACTTAATAGGTAATTCTCATCATCCCCCTGTCCTGTGCCTAAATCATCCTAACTACTTGAGAATGGATGACATATTGAGAACTTTCTCAAGAAGGTGAGTACATAATCTTTCCCTCATTTGCTCACTTTTCTTTATTAATGTCTATGAGGGTAACTAAGGAGTTCTGATGACACAGCAACACCTTAGATTGATTGTGAGAGCCAAGTGGGATTGATTGTGAAAAGGAGCCAGGATGCTTGTAGTGGCAAAAGAAATAGTGATGGCAAAAGAAGTCCAAAGGCAAAGAAGACTTGGGTTTTATTGTCCATAATCAGGAAATAGTACTGATTTTGGGAAAGGAATTTGAATGTTGACACCTCCTGGTAGCCAAAGTGGAGGCATGGAAGGGAAAAGATATTGGATGTAGCCTGATTTCAATTTGAGCCAGGTGCATTAAAAACAAATCAATTGGCCATATGCATGGAGCCTGCTTCCTGAATGCCAAGGAAGCAATTCTGCTCAATCATTGGTCTATTATTAGAGCAGGCATAGAGGAGAAAAGATGACAGAAGCAACAGGAGCTTTATAGAAAAATGAGATAGGACTTAACCCTCTGAGGACTAGTACAGAACAGCAAAGCTTGAAGTGAGAGAAAGGGTGAAATGGATTGGTTTCTTGATCATATCCAATGGAGAAATAGAATGGGTTTTTTAAAGCCTTTTATTAATTAATTAATTTTTTCATTTATTCAAGAGATATTTATTGAGAGCCTACCATGTGCTAAACATTGTGCTAAACCTTGGCTAAAAGTTTCCTATCCTGAGAAGTGACACCCTTGTAGGGCTGGAACAGAGGTGTCTCAGGTGTATGTTACAATGCAGTGTAAGGATGAGCTTTGCCCTTTATATCTTGGTTTCCTCTCCTAGACTGTGGCCTCCTTGAGCATAGGGTCAGCATTATTTATTTTTATATCCTTAGCATTGAACACAATGCCTGATACAAAGAGGGTACTATAAATAAATAAATAAAGTTAACCACTTAGTGTAACAAAGCCCATAAACAATAGAGAAGAGGCTCATCTTTCATATTTGTTGTGAGGATGGGAAATAAAATATGGAAAGCACCTGGCATAGCACCTGGCATGTAGTAGGTACTCAATAAATGTTAGCATGTAGTAAATGCTCAATAAATGTTAACAAGATGGTTTGTAGATTGCTTTCACTGGAAAAAGAAAACAACCTAGTATGTTCTTTGGCATTGGTTCAATTCCAAAATCTAGAGCATAGATGTCAGAGCTGGAAGGGACCTTCCACAAAATCCATGGAAGGGACCTTCCACAAAATCCAATCTCCTCATTACACATATGGGAACACTGAAGCCTAAAGAGGGAATAGGACTTACTTAAGGTGATATCTAAATGATCTAAGCTTTTCCTTCTAATTACCTCAAATACTTGTGAACAGCAATATGACATACATACATATAAGATAGGGGTATCATTTTACAATAACACAGGGAAAGGTTAAATCATTTACTCAAGGACCTATGATTCACACTGTGGCAGTCTGGCTCCAGGGTCTGTGATTTTTAACCACTAACACTTCTCTATCACAGCACTTATGAAATTATATTAAAATTACCCATTTAACATGTCTCCTCACTAGAACCTAAGCTCCTTGGGGATAAGAACAGTGTCTGACTTCCACTGTGTATAGGTATTCATTCACAAATATTTATTGAGCAACTATTATACAATCAGGAATTGCTAGCCTAAAAAGCAGGCCATATCTTTGAAGCCAGATTATCTAGCTCTGTGGTGCTGTTGGTTTTTATTTCCTTCCCTTTTCTAGTGTCTTGTTGAACATTTCAGCTTAGTCTCATCTGTTCTGTGGGGCATAAAGTTTTGGGCCAGGCTTGGGTCAGACTGTTAAAGGAGAATAATCAGAAACTTCAGGGGGAAAGTGAAGTGTCAGAGACATGATGAGCTCTGGGAGTTCCTCATCACATCAAGAGGCCTCTTTCATATGTTGATACATGCAGAAAGATAACTCCCCTAGCACCAGGTCAGTGGTAGAGACACTAACTGCTGAAGAGAGTATAGGTGAGCCAAGTGAGGGAGACCTGGGGGTGGGATGGGGTGGGGTTCAGGTTAGCAGTGGGAAGGCTGGGAGTAGACATGTGTGTCTGCATCCTCAGACATTTCCTGGTCCACCTCTTTGGGGTGACTTCTCAGGCTCCAAGATAGCCACAGACCTAAGGCCTTTAGGAACCCCAAGGCCCTTACACGGGAAATTTCTAGAGAGCAAGAGACAGAAGGTTGAAACAGTGGTGAGTCTTAAGGCCAGAAGCAGGTATCAGCAGCTGAGTTAGAGGAGAGTGACTGGTATGGTCTGGCCCAGGGGCCAAGTTTCAAGTCTAACTTGCTGACCCTGCAGATAAAGAAAGCCAGTTAAAGGGGAGGAAAAAAATCATTCAAATGGAGCAGGGGCAAGAGTGCAAGGGGCAGGGGCAAGGGAGTTGTCTGGAAGGGAAGGACAAAGAAGAAGCAGTTTATTTTTCTCCTTCAGTACATATATACAGGGTTTCTTCTGTGCCTGCTTAAACTCAGTTTTCTGAGGGCCTCTTTTTGGGTGGAAGAGGGGACAAAGAAGGAGGAGTATATTTTGTTGAAACTTTCTGAGACCTGGATGTACTAATCCACTTGCCCAAGGTCATGCTATAAGTGGGACCAGAACCCTTCTCTCTCTTTTTTTTTTTTTTAAAGGAATTCCTTTTATTTTTATTTTTTATTTATTTATTTATTTATTTATTTACTTTTGGCTGTGTTGGGTCTTCGTTTCTGTGTGAGGGCTTTCTCTAGTTGCGGCAAGCGGGGGCCACTCTTCATCGCGGTGCGCGGGCCCGTCACTGTCGCGGCCTCTCCCGTTGCGGAGCACAGGCTCCAGACGCGCAGGCTCAGTAATTGTGGCTCACAGGGTTAGTTGCTCCGCGGCATGTGGGATCTTCCCAGACCAGGGCTCGAACCCGTGTCCCCTTCATTGGCAGGCAGATTCTCAACCTCTGTGCCACCAGGGAAGCCCACCCTTCTCTCTTAACTCCTAATCACAGAACATTTTTCCATGCCACACTACCTCTTATCATGTCATTCAACTCCTTAAAAATCTGAGATGATTCCTCACTGCCTAAAAAGTAAAGTCCAGACTCCTGAGCTGCTACATGGGGCCCCTTCTTATCTTGGCTCTGTTCAACTCTCTGATTGGTTCCTGGGGCACTTCCCACAATGGCATTTAAGCCCAAGCAGCACAGAGCTCTTTTCCTTTCCCCGAAATGCCCTAGTTTCCTTTTTCTCAACTCACCCCCACCAAACTGAAATAATTTTACCATGAACACCTGTATACTCACCACTGGATTCTACAATTAATAATTTACTATATTTGCTTTATCTGTCCATCTATTCAACTCTCTGTTGATCTATCAATCCATGTTATTTTTAATGCATTTCAAAGTAAATTGAAGACATTAGTATACATCTTACCCTCAATATTTCTTCATGTATATTATTAATTAGAGTTCAATTTTCTTGCAGTTTTTTCCTTTTGAGGTAAAACTTACATATAGTGAAATACATAAATTTTAAGGAAACATTTGCTGAGTTTTGACAAATGCTAACCCAAACCCCTATCAAAATATAGAACATTACCATCACCCCACAGATTTCCCTCATGCCCCTTCCCAGTCAAACCCACCCCTACCTCATCCTCGAGAGAACCACCATGGATTAGTTGTGTCTTTTCTAGAGATTCATATAAAAGGAATAATACAGTTTGTAGCCTTTTGAGCATGGCATCTTTCACAGCATAATGCTTTTGAGATTCAGCTGTGTTGTGCTGGGTAGTATTCCACTGTATTTGTATTGTATTTATATTGTATTCACCAGTTGATGGGCATCTGGGTTGTTTCTAGCTTGGGGCTATTATGAGTTAGGCTGCTATGAATATTTGTATACAAGTCTTTTCATGGACATATTTTAATTTCTTTTGGGTAGATACCTAGAAGTGGAAATGTCAGGTCATAGGGTAAGGTGTATGTTCAACTATATAAGATACTGCCAGAACTGTGTCAGAATAAGTTGTTCCATTTTACACTGCTGCCAGCAGTATACAAGAGTTCCAGTTACTCCACATCCTCACCAATATTTGGTATTTTCATTTAAAATTTTTTATTTTAGTCATTCTAGTGGATGTGTAGTGGTTTTAACTTGCAGTTCCCCGATGACTAATGACGTTGAGTATATATTTTTTCATGTTCTTATAGGCCTTATCTTCTTTTGTGAAGTATCTTTCAAATATTTTGTGCATTTTTTAATGCCAAGTTTATTTATTTATTTATTTATTATCATTATTATTTTTTTTATTGGCTGCACCGCGTGGCTTGCGGAATCTTAGTTCCCCGACCAGGGATTTAACCTGGGCCACTGCAGTGAAAGCGCCAAGTCCTAACCCCTGGACTGCCAGGGAATTCCCTGTGCATTTTTAAATTAGGTTGTTTATTTTTTATTATTGAGTTGTAGGAGCTCTTTACATATCCTGAATACCAGTCCTTTGTCAGATATACGTTTTGCAAATTTTTAATTTGCAAAATTAATTAAAATTTTAATTTCAATAAAGTCTAATTTAGCCTCTTTTTTTTCTTGTTTGGGTATTGCTTTCTGTGACTTAAGAAATCTGTGCCTACCCCCAAGTCATATTCTCCTGTGTTTTCCTCTAAAAAATTTATGATTTCAGATATAACATTTAGACTTATAATCCATATCAAAGTAATTTTTGTGTGTGGTGTAAAGTAAGAGTTGAGGTTTGTACTTTTCATATGGATATACTATTATTCTTATGCCATTTGAAAAGACTTCCATTTCCTCCATTGGATAGCTTTGGTTTCTTCTCTTTTTATTGTTAGCTCTTCTATCTAGAAAAGTGAATGTGTACATATCATTGGATTTTCACAAATGGGACACTCCCATTAAACCAACCCCCATATCCCAGCAATCTTATCATTACCAGCATCCCAGATGCCCCCTTTGTGCCTACTTAGAGTTAAAACCTCTCCTTCTGCTGTGGTGGTAACCACTATCCTGATGTCTAATAGCATAGATTAATTTTGCCTATTTTTTATACTTTATATAAATGGAATTGTGTGCTCTTTTGTGTTTGGCTTCTTTCCCTTAATTTTATGCTTCTGAGACTCATCCATTTTGTGTATAGCAATAGTTCATTCATTTTCATTGCTGCATATTATTTTATTGAATGAATATACTACATGGACATGGACATGGACATTTGGGTTGTTTCCAGTGTTTGACTATAATGAATGGTTTTACACATATGTATGCATTTCCGTTAGATGTATACTTAGGAAGTGGAACTACTAGCTCATAAGGCATGCATATCTTTACATTTTAGTAGATGCTGCCAAACAGTTTCTGAAGTGATTATTTCTATATGTATTCTCACTAGTAGTTGCTCCACATCCTTGACAACACTTGGTATTGTTAATCTTTTTCATTTTATTTATTCTGGTGTAAATGACATTGTGGTTTTTATTTTATTTCCCTGATTAAATGAGTACCTTTTAATACATGTATCAAACATTTATTTGTCCTCTTGGAATTTTCATCTTTTTACTTGTGACCATTCTGGTGGGTGATTTACTTCCCTTTATACTTACTAAGAATATATTCTACCTTTAAGATCCAGCTCAAATGTCACCTTTTTGATGAAGCTTTCCCCATATTATAGGCCTTATAAATGTTTCCTCAGAATTCTCATAGCATTTTGCACTCAATTATAATATTTCACCCTTTACTGGGTTAAACTGGGGCAACTCCACATTTGCATCATGGGCCTATCTTTTTGTAATTACCTCCTTTACTAGGCTAGGAGCTCTTCAAGGACAGAAACTCCACCTTGTTTAATTCTGTACACCCTCTTCCATTCACTGTCCCTACACTTACAGAGTGACAAGCACATAGTAGGTACTCAATAAACATTTGTTGAATTAAATGCATGTTATTGAATATATGACACATTACTTTGGATCTACAAAGGGCCTCAACAAATGGCTGATATTGTTGAGTTAATGCTAAAATAGATTTTGTATGGAAAGCATTAAATCTAGTGATTGAAAGCTCTTCCATAGCCCTGAGGCTCAGAACTAAACCTTGGATTCAGCTTCCTAGGCCAGAGGGATAGGGGCTATTTTTCTTAGGTCCCTGCCATGCTCCTAGAATGTCAGTTCCTTGGGAGCAGGGACTTTTATCTCCAGTATCTAGAAGAATGCCTAGACATAGTAGATGTTTAATAATTGGTTGTCACGTGAATGATAAAGTCAACAAAGTGGCCTGAGCCTCCACCCTCTATCCCATCCTGTCCTGATGTTTAAAATACTGTATTAGTGGCAGCTTCCTTCAAGTTATGCTCTTTCAAAATACCAATCCCCAAAGACAGATGACTCATTCAACCTTTCACTTGTACATTGTGATTGACTGTTCACAAAGCAACTTGATGTTCAGTGTCCCCTTTGATCTGTACAGTAATTTTCTGAGAGGTAAACGAGTCAGGGATTATCATGCCTGTTTTGCAAAGAGGAAACTGAGACTCAGAGAGGTGAAATTATTTTGTTCCAAGTAACACAACTAGTAAGTGAAAAAGCCAAGACTTGAACCCATGTTTTCTTATCTCCATCTAGAAATTTTCCCACCACAAATGAATTTATTGGATTGGTGAAAACTGGGGTACTTAAGATCCCTGGGGATGTGAATGGAGTGAGAAGGAGCCAGGGAGAAAACTACAAACAGAGACATGGATCCTGAAGGGAGAAGTGGGAAGAGACAGTTGAAGATGAGTCTGGTGCTATGGCTGGTCTGTCCTCTTCCTATGCATTGCCTCAGGAGCCCCAGTTTTAGCAGGGCGGCTAAGCCTGGTACCTATATCAGTAGAGCTCCCTCAAGGTGAACACTTTCCTGGCTGTGAGGAATCCAATCCAGGGGGTAGTTACGAAAGAAACAGTATTTGGGGCCCTCTTCCTATTAGAAGATTTCATTTTAGGGGTTTGGAGCTTTTGGGGGTATTTGGGGGAGCAGAGATGATGGTAAAAGTGGCCCTCAAGGCCCTGCCAGCCAATCAGCAACAAAATCCCTACGTCCAGGTTTCTGGGGAAGCAGCGCATGTGTGAAGGGGGTGGGAGTGGGTCCCCAGCTTCTCATCCAACTACGGAAATCAAATAGAGGTACTAGAATCAGATACTACTAATCAGTTACAGACCTATTTCCAATACTTCCTTTTTGAAGTGCTCCATTAACAAGTCTGGGCAGGGGAGGAGATTGGGAGGAGCCACAGCCCAGCACTCAGTACTTTTGGAGTTGAGTTTTCTGGTCACATTCAATTTGTTCATTCCCATTTGGAGGGTGGGTTCTGTGTTTGCAAATGCTATGAAGGAGTAGGCAAAAGGAAGGGACGTTGGTGACAAATGTCAGTGGTTAAAAAAAAAAAAAAGCAAAAGACTGTATGGCCATGGCCTTGCAACTCCATACTTTGAAGGGTATTTAATACCTATCAGTCCCCATGGTTGAGAGAAGAGAAAATCAAACCTTTGGACTAGGGCTGCTGAACTTGGGTAGGACAGGGCTTGTGCCCACTCTCCTCCCCCTCCCCACTTTCATCAAGCCTTTCTCTGTGCTCTTGCAGCACCCTGTGCTCCCTGACCCAGCACTCTAATCAGCTGTTTACTGAGATGCTTCACCCACTGGAATATAAGCTTTTTGTATTCTCAGGCACATGATAGGTGCTCTATAATTTCATGTTGTATGTATGAGCAAATGAGACCAGGCTTTGGAAGATGGGGCCTCACAGGCACTTGACCCAGAGAGACATGGGAAATCATTGTACCCCACACCTGCCTTGGCCCTCCTGAGTCACAGATTCTGTACCAGTCCCAATTCAGTATGCAAATAGTATTTCTTCTCTTTCCTTTCCATCCTTCTTCCCTTCCTTCCTATGGGAGAGTCTGGATAGTGGAAGGGCTTCCTAATACCCTTGGAATATGGTACAGTGAAAGGAGCAAAGGCCTGGGAGTCAGTAGACTTGGGTTTAAGTCCCAGCTCTGTCACTGTCACTGAGTGACCTTGGATAAGTCCCTTGTCCTTTCTGGGTCTTTTACTGTCTTTACCTGACAATAGAATGAACTAGGATAAGTACTTTCCCAGCTGTGCTCTTTGGTGCCATAAGGTCATTTCCTGAAGTGTAATACAAGGACATGAGACAATTTTAAGTGCTACCAGAAATAAATCTTAAATTTCAATAGTCATGGATGTATTTTAATATGAATTAGAAAAAAATATGCTTAGGACATTAAATTTATTATATTACATAGGACGAGGCTGAATTGATTTAAGAAAAAAAGTGAGTCAATTTAAAGAAACATATTAAATAAATATTATCACACTGGCTGGTAGATAAGGTAAAATTATATAGGTGCTCTGAGTAGGATGGAAAGTTGGACCACGCTGCCCTAGAATTCTGAGGTATCTCTTCAGGCCATGGTTGAGCCCAGGGCCTCCCACTGTCAACCATCACCACTACCCTTTAACCAAAAGAGTTGCATCTTTAAGTTGAAGAAAAAACAAAAACAAATCTCCAAACCCCCAAACCCTGGCCTAGGTAATCCCCAAGGGTCCCCCAGTGCTGACATTCTAACACTCTAAATCACAACAGCCACACTTGGACATTCTCCTGGCCCGAGGAGTAACTTGATGACTATGTCTGAATCACGTGATTTGAAAAGCTGCCTACTTTCCTGCAGTGCACTTCAGGCTCCAGGGCAAAGTTATGGGAAGAAAGTTGGAAGCTGCCATTCAAAATTAGCTTTGGTGGGTGGGGCATGGTGGTGGTGGTAATAGTCTCCAAAACCCAGCTGCCCCCTGGTGGCCATAGGATAAGCATCAATGTGTATGGATAAAGAGTTCCTTTTGGCCTGGATTGGCATCCATTCAGAGCAGATAGTTCCAGAGCACAGTGGTTTTCAATAAGCCTCAGAGACTGTGGAGGACGGTGGAGTAGGGGTGGGAGTGGAGTAAGAATGAACCTGAGAAGTCTTTATAGCTCTGGCCATTACACCTGAGTTGGCTATATACCTTCTTCAGCCCAAGAGCAGAATGATAGAAAAAGGCTCACTAAACCCTGGGCCTAACCCAACATTCAGACCAGTTTGCTTGACTCCCAAGTCCATCTCAAGAAGGGACTATTGGTGGTTGACCAGGCTCATCTTCCCATCCTGACATGTAATCTCGGAAGCAGCTTCCCTATCAAAGAACCACTTGCTACTTCCACAGTGCCAAGAGAGGCCTGGGAAGGATTTAATACTTTGCCTCGTAATTTCCATCAGTTCTCATGCATCCATGATATTAACAACTGGTGTTTTCTCAAATTTATGCAGTGTGCTTTGCAAACACAGCCTAAAGAAAAGTTTTCTAGTTCTCTAGTCTGCTTCTCTAACCAATTCCCTCTGCCACCCTTAAAAACTGCCTATTTGGAAATTCTAGAGCCACTTCAGCCTTTGGACTGCATGTAGCACTCATGACTAGCAGAGCATAGTGTTTTAAGAATTAGGATAGATAAGTCACTGAAAATTACAGAATAGGGAACTCCAGGTATACAACCCTCCCGAAAAGCAGCTAATGAACTAGAAAAACTCAGAATTAGCTTTGGAAAAACTCTGGAATCTAGTCAAGAACTTACAACAAGGGTACTTATAACACCAAGATTTAGTAAAGAAAGAAGATGTTGCTTTGTGGTAAGAGAGTGCTTTGGTGTTTTAAATCATTCACTTACCATCCCCCACACTCCAGATCAGCAGCAGCTGTGAGGACAGTAGCTGGCACAACTGGTGCAAGTTGCCAGTGCCAAAAGGAGCAATATGAAAAAAAAAAAAAAAAAAAAAAAAAACCAAAAAACAAAAGGAGCAATATGGACCTTACTCTTAAAGAATTGTGTTATGGGTCTCAACCTGCCTGGAGCCTCCCTCAAGAACTGGTACAAAGGTTTCTTTTTATTTTGCTTGACTCAAAGTGTCCACCGGAGTCAGGTGGCTTCCAGGGAGGCCATTGCCAAAAGCATTTAAATATAAAGGTATTGGCCACAGCAGCCTGAGGCAAAGGACAACATTTGAGACAAGCAATAGACAGATCTAGAAGCCTGGGGAGGAAGAGAATGGGCAGGAGATATGTGAGAATAAGGACTATCAAAAGCTTTTATGTATACTGGGGAATCAAAAACCCATATACATAACAAGGGCAGGACACATGCTTGAAAAGGCCTGAGAAGACCCTAAGTTTTCATCTCTGGCTCGTCTTCAGGCTTGACACATATAGGAAGTGGAAGCTAAGGCAGGGTCATAAGTGACCCAGCTAAGCATTGAAGGAGTGCCCCAGCACTGAACCAATAGGCAGAGGTTGGGAGAGTATTTTTATCCTTTCTTTTTTTTCTTCTTTTTTGCATTTCTTGGCTCCAGGCATTTAGGGTAACTCTGTCAAAATAACAGCTGACCATTAAGCTAACAGAACACAGACTTCAGTGGGCACACACAACAAAGAATATAGACTTCATACAGGTAGTTTAGAAAAGTCACAATACAAGCAAACAACAACCCACTATAGTCAGCAGAAGCAAACCCTGAAGAGGAGGCAGAATCTGGTTTCCAGAGTTGTCACATTATAATATTCAAAATGTCCAGTTTTCAATAAAAAATTAGAGACATGCAAAGAAACAGGAAAATATGGTCCATTCACAGGAATAAAAGAAATGAGTAGAAATTGTCCATAAAGAAGCTCAGGCATTCAACTTACTATACAAAGACTTTAAATGTATGGATTTAATATGCTCAAAGAAATAAAGGAAACCATGAAAAAAGAACTAAAGGAAACCAGGAGAGTGATATCTAACCAAATAAGGAATACCAATGAAGAGGGAGAAATTATAAAAAGGAACCAAATAGAAATTCCAGAGCTGAGAAGTACAATCATTGAGAGGAGTTCAACAGCAGATTTAAGCAGTTAGAAGAAAGAATCAGTGAATGTGATGATAGTCAACTGAGATTATCTAGTCTTGGGAGTAGAAAGAGAAAAGAATGAAGAAAAAAGAGTACAGCCTAAGAAACCTGTGGGATAACATCAAAAGTACTATGTGCATAATGGGATTCCAGAAGGAGAGAAGAGAGAGAAAGGACAGAAAGCACATTTGAAAAAATAAGACCATGAACTTCCAAAATTTGAGAAAAGACATGACTCTATACATCCAAGCTCAATCAACTCCAAGAAGTGTAAAATTAAAGAGATCCACACTGAGACACATTATATTCAAAGTGATCAAAGGCAAAAAAAAAAGGCAGCAAGAAAGAAGTGACTGAACATGTCCAAGGGATCCCCAATAAGATTAACAGCTAATTTCTTACCAGAAACCATGGAGGCCAGAAGGCAGTGAGATGACATATTTAAAGTGCTGGAGAAAGAATCAAGCAAGAATTCTATATCCAGCAAAAACAACCTTCTAAAATGAAAGAAAGTTATCCACTTTCCAGTACAACATGTATGGAGCTTGGAAATCATCACTCCATCTTAAAAACAACTAAAAAACTGAACAAGTTAAAAATTAACAACTCTTCATAGACCCGACAGAGAATTGAGGATGCAGGGCAAACTGATGTGCCCCAAATTGGAGAGACAGACAGGCAGATACAGAGAATTACATTTACCAGAACAGAAACCCAAAGTGGAAACATCCATGGGAACCAGTACTGGGGTAGGAAAACCTAAACTATAACTGATGAATTGCTGGCAGCTCAGTGTGGACAAGTTTGAGAATTAAAAATTCCAGAGGGTCTAGTCATAGAGGTGCCCTGACACTTTTGTGATTTTTACCTCCAGGAGGCCTACCAGGTTCCCACAATGAAGATCAGAGAAAAATATCCTTGTGCTTCTAATCAAAGAATGGGAAAAGGAGCCATTTGGAAATATGCCCAGAGCATTCTGTTCTTCACAGTGAGGCCCTGCCTTCCAAACTATTTTATCAGGGTGTAACCTACTGGGCTTTTATCAGAGCCTGCCCAACCTGGGGAAAGGGAAATACCCAACTCTAGCACACTCTGACCTTCCTGACCCACATAAGGGGAAGAAAAACTGAGAAGCCCTTGTGAAAGTCACTACCCAAGAGCACAAACTCACTAAAAGACTGAGACCTAATCGTAGGTCTGCAGAATGCTTCTCTCCCACACCTTACCACCACATTGATAAAAGCCACTTTACACCAGTTCCTTTTACCCAGTACATCATGTATGGTTTTCAACAACAAATTACAAGGCATACTAAAAGGTAAAAAACACACTTTGAAAAGAAACCAGACAAAGAAAACATCAGAACCAGACTCATATGGCAAGGATGTTGGAATTATCACATGAGGAATTTAAAATAAAATATGCTAAGGGCACTAATGGATACAGTAGACAGCATGAAAGAACAGATGGGTAATTTAAGCAAAGAGATGGAAAATCTAAGAAAGAATCAAAAGAATTGCTTGAAATAAAAAAACACTGTAATGGAAAAGAAGAAAGCATTTGAGAAAACAATCCAAATGTCCATAAACAAGTGAATGGATAAAGAAACATTATACACACACATGCACACACATGCACACAAGCACAATGGACTATTATTAAGCTTTTAAAAAGAAGGAAATCCTGCCATTTGCAATAACATAAATGAACTTGGAGGACAATATGCTAAGTGAAATAAGCTAGTCAGAAATACAAATACCACATGATTCCACTTATATGAGGTATGTAAAATAGTCAAACTCATAGAAACAGATAATAGAATAGTGGTTTCTAGGGGCTGAAGGAGAGGTAAATAGAGAGCTGTTGTTAAATGGATATCAAGTTTCAGTTACACAAGATGAATAAGTTTTAGAGATCTGCTGTGCAACTAGAGTTAACAGTACTGTATTGTGCATTTAAAAATTTAAGGGGATAAATCTCATGTTAAATGTTCTTACCACAAACAAAACAAAACAAAGAGGCATAAGAAATGTTTGGAGATGATGAATATGTCTATTACTTGATTATGGTGATGGTTTCATGGATGTGTGCATATGTCCAAATCCATCAAATTGAATACATAATATATGTGCAGTTTTCTGTATATCAGTTATATCTCAAAAAAACTGGGGTTTTTTTCTTCTTTTTTTTAACATCTTTACTGGAGTATAATTGCTTTACAATGGTGTGTTAGTTTCTGCTTTATAACAAAGTGAATCAGTTATACATATACATATATCCCCATATCTCTTCCCTCTTGCATCTCCCTCCCTCCCACCCTCCCTATCCCACCCCTCTAGGTGGTCACAAAGCACCGAGCTGATCTCCCTGTGCTATGTGGCTGCTTCCCACTTAAAAGAAAAAAACAATATATTTGATGAGCTCAGTAGTAGACTGGACATGGCTGAGGAAATAATCAGTGAGTATGAGGATATGTCAATAGAAATTTCTAAAACTGAAAACAAAATTAAAAAGAAAGAACATATATCCAAAAACTGTGCGGCAGCAACTATGAAAGGTGTAACATATGCATAATGGAAATACCAGGAGAAGAGAGAAAGGAACAGAAAAAATATCTGAAGCAATGATGACTGAAAATTTCATGAAATTAATGTTAGACATCAAACCAAAAATCCAGAAATCTCAGGGAACAGCAAGCAAGATAAATGCCAAAAAATCCACACCTAGGCACATCACTTTCAGACTGCACAAAATAAAAGATAAAGAAAAAATCTTGAAAGAAACCAAAAGAAAAAAATTACTTTACCTATAGAGGGGTAAGGATAAGAATTACATCAGACTTCTCTTCAGAAACTATGCAAGCAAGAAGAGAGTGTGGTGAAATATTTGAAGTATTGACAGAGAGAGAGGGAAAAAGCACCAGCCCAGAAATCTGTATCCAGTGAAATTGTCCCTCAAAAGTGAAAGAGAAAGAAAGACTTTCTCAGACAAACAAAACTTGAAGGAATTTGTTGCCAGTAGGCCATTTGTGGAATAACTGTTAAAAGGATTTCTTCAGAAAGAAGGAAAATGATATAGGACAAAAACCTGGACCTGTAAAAGCAAAGGAAGAGTGTTAGAGAGGGAATAAGTGATGATATTTTTTGCTTTTTGCAGCAAAAAAAAATTTTTTTAAAAAAGGGGGCTTCCTTGGTGACACAGTTGTTAAGAATCCACCTGTCAATGCAGGGTACACAGGTTCGAGCCCTGGTCCAGGAAGATCCCACATGCCATGGAGAAACTAAGCCCATGCATCACAACTACTGAGCCTGTGCTCTGGAGCCCGTGAGTCACAACTACTGAGCCCACGCGCCTAGAGCCCGTGCTCTGCAATAAGAAAAGCCACCGCAATGAGAAGCCTGCGCACTGCCATTAGGAGTAGCCCCTGCTCACCACAACTAGAGAAAGCCCGTGCCCAGCAACAAAGACCCAATGCAGCCAAAAATAAATAAATTAAATAAATAAGTTTTTTTAAAAAAGCTAATGAAAGTCGTATAGTTTTAAAGCTGGCGGTGAACGCATTATATTCCCCAAATCCCACCCCACCCCTTCCTTCAGTAAATGCACCAGCAAGATAACAGTATAATTAAGAGTCCTGAGAAAAAGAAAAAATAAAAGTCCTGAGCCAAATCTGGGGATAAAATAGGAGGCCCCCAGCCTTACGACAAGTTTTTTAAGTTTTTTTTATTACAAAAACTTGTATTTTTCTTATTCTTAATTGATCGAATACATAAAAGTTTGTTCAAAATAATAATAGCAACAATGCATTCAATGATTATACCTTATGCATAAGTGAAATAAATGACAACAATGACACAAGGGAAGGGAGGAGGAATTAGGATTACTTTGTTATAAGATACTTGCCTTACTCAAAAAGTGGTATAGCATTATTTGAATGTGAACTTAGATTAGCTGTAAATGTATACTGTAAAATAAAGGAGAGAGATCAAGATGGCAGAATAGGAAGATCTGGAACTCACCTTCTCCCATGGACACACCAAAACTACAACTACATATAAAACAACTATCTCTGAGGATGACCTGAAGACTAGCAGAACAGATTCTCTACAACTAAGGATATAAAGAAAAGGGCACATTGAGATGGGTAGGAAGGGCAGAGATGAAATCTAGTCAGAATCCACACCCCTGATGCAGTGACCCACAAGCGAGAGGAATATCACAACTGCAGAGGTCCCCCCTGAGGAGCAACTTATTCAAGCCGCATGTTGGGCTCCCCAGTTCAGGGGACCTGCACTAGGAAGACACCCCCCCATAACATCTGGTTTTGAAAACAGTTGGGCTTACATCTTGGAGAGCCCAAAGGGGCTGTGGGAAACCAAGACTCCACTCCAGAAGGGCTCATGCACAAATTCATTTGCTTCAAGTTCCAGCACAGAGGCAGCAGCTTGAAAAGTATGTGGGTCATGCAAAAAGGAGAGTCACTGACTAATTTTAGGGCCTGTGCCAAAGTGGGCAGGGATCTTATGAAACTTTCTCAAAGGATAGAAGTGCTATTGGGCACTATGTTTTTTTTACTCTCCTTCCACCTAGCTGGCCCAGCACTGGACGGTGCCATTTTAGTCACTCTCCATCAACCTAGCTAACATTGTGTGCCTTGCCCTGGAGTTCCCCTGGGGACCAGCCTTGTTCAACCTGCTAGCCCCAGCCAGCTCCTCCAAAGTGTCTCCTGGCCCACCCCACCTGGTGGGTAGCCTCAGCCAGCACCAGTACCCATACAAAGAAGCTCCTGCCTCGCCCCATCCAGCATGCAGCCCCAGCCAGTACTGGTGCTTCTCTAAAGTGTCTCCCACCCTAGGGGTGCAGCCCTGCCCACCAATGCACCTGCAGCAATAACAGGCCAACCACAACAAGAGAGTTCATGCAGTCCACACAGGGGATATCCCTGGAGCACCAGGCTCTGGTGACCAGAGGGGATTGCACCACTAGAGGGAATCAACAGCAGATTAAAGGATGCAGAATGGATTAGCAACCTGGAAGACAAGGTAGTGGAAATCACCCAACCAAAACAGCAAAAAGAAAAAGAATTTAAAAAATGAAAATAGTTTAATGGACCTTTGGGACAACATCAAGCATACTAACATTCACATTATAAGGATCTCAGAAGGAGAAGAGCGAGAGAAAGGGACAGAAGACCTATTTGAACAAATAATGGCTGAAAACTTCCCTTACCTGAAGAAGAAAACAGAGTCCAGCTACAGGAAGCACAGAGTCCAAAAAAAGATGAACCCAAAGAGTTCCACACCAAGACATGTTATAATTAAAATGGCAAAAGTTAAAGATAAAGGGAAAATCTTAAAGGTAAGAGAAAAACAACTAATCATATATAAGGGAAACCCCATAAGACTATTAGCTGATTTCCCAGCAGAAACTTTACAAGCCATAAGAGTGTGGTGGGATATATTTAAAGTGCTGAAAGGAAAAAACTTCTTATAACCTAGAATACTCTATACAACAAGGATATCATTCAGAATTGAAGGACAGATAGTTTCCCAGACAAGCAAAAACTAACGGAGTGGCCTTACAAGAAATGTTAAAGAGTCATCTTTAAGCAGAAAAAATGGTCACAACTAGAAATAAGAAAATATGTGAAAGAAAAAAATCTCATTTGTAAAGGCAAATATATACTAAAGGCAGTGGCTCAGCCACTTAAAAAGCTAGAACGAAAGTTAAAAGACAAAAGTAGTACAATCAACTCTAACTACAATAAGTATTTAAGAGATACACAAAATAAAAAGATGTAAGATATGAGGTCAAAAACATAAAACGTGGGGAAGGGGGAGTAAAAATGTAATCCTTTTAGAACGCACTTGAACTTAAGCAACCATCAACTTATAATAGACTGCTATATACATGGGTTTTCATATATGTATCTCATAGTAACCACAAACCAAAAACCTATAATAGATACACAAAAAATAAAGAGAAAGGAACACAAACATAACACTAAAGTCACCAAATCACAAGGGAAGAGAACAAGAGAAGAAAGGAACACAGAAGCACTACAAAAACACCCAAAAAACAATTAACAAAATGTCAATAAGTCAACATATCTATCAATAATTACTTTAAATGTAAATAGACTAGATGCTTTAATCAAAAAACATAGCGTGGCTAAATGGATTTAAAAAAAAAACGAGACCCATATACATGCTGCCTACAAAGACTCATTTTGGATCTAAAGCCATTGATAGCTTAATGGATAAAAAAAGATGTGGTATATATACACAATGGAATATTACACAGCCATAAAAAATAATGAAATCTTACTATTTGCAGCAACATGGATGGACCTAGAGAGTATTATGCTAAGTGAAATAAGTCAGACAGAAAGACAAATGCCATATGATTTCACTTGTATGTGGAATATAAAAAACAAAACCAAATAGAAACAGACTCATAGATACAGAGAACAAACTGGTAGTCACCAAAGGGGAGGGGACTGGTGGGTTGTGTGAAATAGGTGAAGTAGATTAAGAGGTACAAACTTTTTCAGTTACAAAATAAGTTAGTTCACTGGGATGTAATGTACAGCATAGGGAACATTATCAATAATGCTGCAATACCTTTGTAAGGTGACAGATGGTCACTAGACTTATCATGGTGATCAATTTGCAATGTATATAAATGTTGAATCATTATGTTGTGTACCTGAAACTAATACAATATTGTATGTCAACTATACTTCAATTAAAAAAAAAAAGAGGGCTTCCCTGGTGGCGCAGTGGTTGGGAGTCTGCCTGGCAGTGCAGGGGACACGGGTTCGAGCCCTGGTCTGGGAAGATCCCACATGCCACGGAGCAACTGGGCCCGTGAGCCACGATTGCTGAGCCTGCGCGTCTGGAGCCTGTGCTCCACAACAAGAGAGGCTGCGATGGTGAGAGGCCCGCGCACCGCGATGAGGAGTGGTCCCCACTTGCCGCAACTGGAGAAAGCCCTCGCACAGAAACGAAGACCCAACACAGCCATAAATAAATAAATAAATAAATAAATAAAAAAGAACGGAAAAAAAAAAAAAAAAAGACAAAAATAAAAACCACTAAAATTTTTTTAAAAAGAATAATTGACATGCTAAGAAAATAGAGAAAACAGAATCACATAAAATGCTCAATTAAAACCACTCAGAGAAGGACGTGTGCTCACTCCCTCTTGTGAGAGCACCGGAATCACAACTAACTGCTGAACAGTCATTGACAGGAAGACACTGGAACTCACCAAAATGATACCCCACATCCAAAGGCAAAGGAGAAGCCACAACGAGACAGTAGGAGAGGCGGAATCACAAAAAAATCAAATCCCATAACTTCTGGGTGGGTGACTCACAAACTGGAGACCAATTATACCACAGAAGTCCACCCACTGGAGTGAATGTTCTGAGCCCCACGTCAGGCTTACCAACGTGGGGGTCTGGCAACGGGAGGAGGAATTCCCAGAGAATCAGACTTTGAAAGTTAGTGGGATTTGATTGCAGGACTTCAACAGGACTGGGGGAAACAGAGACTCCACTCTTGGAGGGAACATGGAAAGTAGTGTGTGCATCAGGACCCAGGGGGAAGGAGTAGTGACCCCATAAGAGACTGAACCAGACCTACCTGCTAGTGTTGGAGGGTAACCTGAGGAGGCAAGGGGCAGCTGTGGCTCACTATGGGGACAAGGACACAGGCAGCAGAAGTTCTGGGAAGTACTCCTTGGCGTAAGCCCTCCCAGAGCCTGCCATTAGCCCCAACAAAGAGCCAGTCCTGGGTTGCCTCAGGCCAAATAACCAACAGGGAGGGAACTCAGCCGACCCATCAGCAGACAAGTGGATCAAAGTTTTACTGAGCTCTGCCGACCAGAGAAACACCCAGCTCTACCCACCACCAGTCCCTCCCATCAGGAAGCTTGCACAAGCCTCTTAGATAGCCTCATCCACCAGAGGGCAGACAGCAGAAGCAAGAAGAAATACAATCTTGCAGCCTGTGGAATGAAAATCACATTCACAGAAAGATAGACAAAATGAAAAAGCAGAGGACTACATACCAGATGTAGGAACAAGATAAAATCCCAGAAAAACAACTAAATGAAGTGGAGATAGGCAACCTCCTAGAAAAAGGATTCAGAATAATGATAGTGAAGATGATCCAGGACCTCGGAAAAAGAATGGAGGCAAAGATCAAGAAGATGCAAGAAATGTTTAACAAAGACGTAGAAGAATTAAAGAACAGACATCTAGAAGAATTAAAGAACAAACAAACAGAGATGAACAATAACTGAAATGAAAAATACACTAGAAGGAATCAATAGCAGAATAACTGAGGCAGAAGAACGGATAAGTGACCTGGAAGAGAGAATGGTGGAATTCACTGCCACGGAACAGAAGAAAAAAGAATGAAAGGAAATGAAGACAGCCTAAGAGACCTCTGGGACAACATTAAACACAACAACATTTACATTATAGGGGTCCCAGAAGGAGAAGAGAGAGAGAAAGGACCAGAGAAAATATTTGAAGAGATTATAGTCGAAAACTTCCCTAACATGGCAAAGGAAATAGCCATCTAAGTCCAGGAAGCACAGGGAGTCCCAGGCAGGATAAACCCAAGGAGAAACACACCAAGACACATAAAATCAAACTGACAAAAATTAAAGACAAAAATTATTAAAAGCAACAAGGGGAAAATGACAAATAACATACAAGGGAACTCCCATAAGGTTAACGGCTTATTTCTCAGCAGAAACTCTACAAGCCAGAAGGGAGTGGCACGATATATTTAAAGTGATGACAGGGAAGAACCTACAACCAAGATTGCTCTACCTGGCAAAGATCTCATTCAGATTCAACAGAGAAATCAAAAGTTTCACAGACAAGCAGAAGCTAAGAGAATTCAGCGCCACCAAACCAGCTCTACAGCAAATGCTAAAGGAACTTCTCTAAGTGGAAAACACAGAGAAGAAAAAGACCAACAAAAACAAACTCAAAACAAGAAAATGGTAATAGGAATATACATATCGATAATTACCTTAAATGTGAATGGATTAATTGCTCCAAGCAAAAGACACAGGCTCGCTGAATGGATACAAAAACAAGACCCATATATATGTGGTCTACAAGAGACCCGCTTCAGACCTAGGGACCCATATAGACTGAAAGTGAGGGGATGAAAAAAGAGATCTCATGCAAATGAAAATCAAAAGAAAGCTGGAGTAGGTATACTCATATCAGATAAAACAGACTTTAAAATAAAGAATGTTACAAGAGACAGGGAAGGACACTACATAATGATCAAGGGATCAGTCCAAGAAGAAGATATAGCAATTATAAATATATATGCACCCCACATAGGAGTACCTCAATACATAAGGCAAATGCTAACAGCTATAAAAGAGGAAATCGAGAGTAACACAATAATAGTGAGGGACTTTAACACCTCACTTACACCAATGGACAGATCATCCAGACAGAAAATTAAAAAGGAAACACAAGCTTTAAATGACACAATAGACCAGATAGCTTTAGTTGATATTTATAGGACATTCCATCCAAAAACAGCAGATTACACTTTCTTCTCAAATGCACACGGAACATTCTCCAGGATAGATCACATCTTGGGTCACAAATCAAGCCTCAGTAAATTTAAGAAAATTGAAATCATATCAGCCATCCTTTCTGACCACAACGCTATGAGATTAGAAATAAATTACAGGGAAAAAAAATGTAAAAAGCACAAGCACATGGAGACTAAACAATATGTTACTAAATACCAGGAGATCACTGAAAAAATCAAAGAGGAAATCAAAAAATACCTAGAGAAAAATGAAAACTAAAACACGACGATCCAAAACCTAAGGGATGCAGCAAAAGCAGTCTGAAGAGGGAAGTTTATAGCAATACAATCATACCTCAAGAAACAAGAAAAATCTCAAGTAAACAATCTAACCTTACACCTAAAGGAAAGAGAGAAAGAAGAACAAACAAGACCCCAAGTTAGTAGAAGGAAAGAAGTCATAAAGATCAGAACAGAAATAAATGAAATAGAAACAAAGAAAACAATAGCAAAGATTAATAAAACTAAAACCTGGTTCTTTGAGAAGATAAACAAAATTGATAAACCTTTAGCCAGACTCATCAAGAAAAAGAGGGAGAGGACTCAAATCAATAAAATTAGAAATGAAACAGGAGAAGTTACAACAGACTCCGCAGAAATACAAAGCAACCTAAGAGACTACTACAAGCAACTCTATGCCAATAAAATGGACAACCTGGAAGAAATGAACAAATTCTTAAAAAATTATAACCTTCCAAAGCTGAACCAGGAAGAAATAGAAAATATGAACAGACCAATGACAAGTAATGAAATAGAAACTGTGATTAAAAATTTTCCAACAAACAAAAGTCCAGGAACAGATCACTTCACAGCCAAATTCTATGAAACATTTACAGAAGAGCTAACACCCATCCTTCTCAAACTCTTCCAAAATATTGCAGAGGAAGGAACACTCCCAAACTCATTCTACGAGGCCACCATCACCCTGATACCAAAACCAGACAAAGATACTACAAAAAAGAAAATTACAGACCAATATCACTGATGAATATAGATGCAAAAATCCTCAACAACATACTAGCAAATAGAATCCAACAACTCATTAAAAGGATCATACACCATGATCAAGTGGGATTTATCCCAGGGATGCAAAGATTCTTCAACATACGCAAATCAATCAATGTGATACACCATATTAACAAACTGAAGGATAAAAACCATATGATCATCTCAGTAGATGCAGAAAAAGCTTTTGACAAAATTCAACACCCTTTTATGATAAAAACTCTCAGAAAGTGGGCATAGAGGGAACCTACCTCAACATAGTAAGGCCACATATGACAAACCCGCAGCAAACATCATTCTCAATGGTGAAAAACTAAAACCATTTCCTCTAAGATCAGGAACAAGACAAGGATGTCCACTCTCACCACCATTATTCAACATAGTTTTGGAAGTCTTTGCCATGGCAATTAGAAGAAAAAGAAATAAAAGGAATACAAATTGGAAAAGAAGAAGTAAAACTGTCACTGTTTGCAGATGACATGATACTAAACATAGAAAATTGTAAACAGTTCACCAGAAAACTACTAGAGCTAATCAATAAATCTGGTAAAATTGAAAGATACAGAATTAAGGCACAGAAATTTCTTGCATTCCTATACACTAACAATGAAATAATAGAGAGAGAAATGAAGGAAACAATCCCATTCACCATTACAACAAAAAGAATAAAATACCTAGGAATAAACCTACCTATGGAGGTAAAATACCTGTACTCAGAAAACTATAAGGCACTGATGAAAGAAATCAAAGGTGACACAAACAGATGGAGAGATATACCATGTTCTTGGATTGGAAGAATCAATATTGTGAAAATGACCTTACTACCCAAAGCAATCTACAGATTAAATGTATTCCCTATCAAATTACCAATGGCATTTTTCACAGAACTAGAACAAAATTATTAAAATTTGTATGGAGACACAAAAGACCCCAAATAGCCAAAGCAATCCTGAGGGAAAAAAACAGAGCTGGAGGAATCAGACTCCCTACCTTCAGGCTATACTACAAATACAGTAATCTAGACAATATTGTACTGGCACAAGAACAGAATTATCAATCAACTGAACAGGATAGAAAGCCCAGAGATAGACCCATGCACATATGGTCACCGAATCTATGACGGAGGAGGCCAGAATATACAATGGAGAAAAGACAGTCTCTTCAATAAGTGGTGCTGGGAAAACTGGGCAGCTACATGTAAAAGAATGAAATTAGAACACTCCTTAACACCATACACAAAAATAAACTCAAAATGGATTAAAGATCTAAATGTAAGACTGGACACTATAACACTCTTAGAGGAAAACATAGGAAGAACACTCTGACATAAATCACAGCAAGATCTTTTTTGACCCACCTCCTAGAGTAATGGAAATAAAAACAAAAATAACCAAATGGGACCTAATGAAACTTAAAAGCTTTTGCACAGCAAAGGAAACTATAAACAAGACGAAAAGACAACCCTCAGAATGGGAGAAAATATTTGCAAATGAATCAACGGGCAAAGGATTAATCTCCAAACTATACAAACAGCTCATGCAGCTCAATATTAAAAAAACAAAAACCTGATCAAACAATGGGTAGAAGACCTAAATAGACATTTCTCCAAAGGAGACATACAGATGAGGCACATGAAAAGCTGCTCAACATCACTAATTATTAGAGAAATGCAAATCAAAACTACAATGAGATATCACCTCACACCAGACAGAATGACCATCATCACAAAATTTACAAACATTAAATGCTGCAGAGGGTGTGGAGAAAAGGGAACCCTCTTGCCCTGTTGGTGGGAATGTAAATTGATACAGCCACTATGGAGAACAGTATGGAGGTTCCTTAAAAAACTAAAAATAGAACTACCATATGACCCAGCAATCCCACTACTGGGCATATACCCTGAGAAAACCATAATTCAAAAAGACAGAATGACCCCAATGTTCATTGCACCACTATTTACAGTAGTCAGGTCATGGAAGCAACCTAAATGCCCAGTGACAGCCAAATGGATAAAGAAGATGTGGTACATATATACAATGGAATATTACTCAGCCATAAAAAGGAACAGAAGTGGGTCATTTGTAGAGACGTGGATGAACCTATAGAGTGTCATACGGAGTGAAGTAAGTCAGAAAGAGAAAAACAAATATCGTATATTAAGGCATATATGTGTAATCTAGAAAAATGGTACAGATGGACCAGTTTGCAAGGCAGAAATAGAGAGACAGATGTAGAGAACAAACGTGTGGACACCAAGGAGGGAAAGTGGGGGTGTGTGTGGTAGGATAAATTGGGAGATTGGGATTGACATATACACACTAATATGCATAAAATAGATAACTAATAAGAATCTACTGTATAAAAAATTAAAACAAATAAATAAGGTAACACTCAAAAAAAAAAAAAAAGAAAAGAAAAGAAAAAACACCAAGATATTGGTACAACATTGTAAATCAACTATACTTCAATAAAAAGTTTTGAGGAAACTTCTGGAGATAATGGATATGTTTATGGCATAGATTGTATTTATGGTTTCACAGATGTATACTTATCTCCCAACTCATCAAGCTGGTTAGAAAAAATATGTACAACGTTTGTATATCAGTCATACCTTAATAAACTTTTTTAATTGAAAAATACAAATAAAACAAAAAATAAAAACCTCAAAAAACAAAACAAAACAAAAACAACAACAAAAATAACCCCACTGAAGGCAGAAAAAGAGTGAAAAGAGTATAAGGCAAAAATAAAAACAATAACAAAAGCAACAATTAAAAAACTGTAACTAGGGGCTTCCCTGGTGGTGCAGTGGTTGAGAATCTGCCTGCCAATGCAGGGGACACGGGTTCGAGCCCTGGTCTGGGAAGATCCCACATGCCACGGAGCAACTGGACCCGTGAGCCACAACTACTGAGCCTGTGCGTCTGGAGCCTGTGCTCCGCAATGAGAGGCTGCGATAGTGAGAGGCCTGTGCACCGCGATGAAGAGTGGCCCCCGCTTGCCACAACTTGAGAAAGCCCTCGCACAGAAACAAAGACCCAACACAGCCAAAAATAAATATAAAAATAAAAAAAATAAAAAAATAAAACTGTAACTAATATGGTAAATATTATACAACTATATCAATAATCACTTCAATCATCATATCAGTGGTCTAAATATAACAATTAAAAGACAGACTGCTAGACTGGATCAAAAAATATACCCAACTATATGTTGTCTAAACGAAACCTATTTAAAATATAAAGGCATGGATAAATTTAAATATTAATTTATCTAAATTAAACACATGCCATACTAACACTCAGAAAAACAAAAAAAAGCTGGTGTAGCTATTCAATTTCAGACAAAGCAAACTTCAGATCAAGGAACATTATTAGGGAGAAAGGGGGGCATGACATAATGATAAAGGAATCAATTCTCCAAGAAGATATAAGAATCCTTAATGTGTGTGTGTCTAACAACAGAACATCAAAATACATGAGGCATGAGGCAAAAACTAATAGAACCACAAAACTAAATAGATGAATCCACTATTATAGTTGGAAACATTAACACCTTTTATCAGCAGGCAGAAAATCTGTAAGGGCAGAGTTGAATTCAACAATACCACCAGTCAAATGGATCTAATTGACATCTGTAGATTACTTCATAAAACAGTAGCAGAATAAGCATTCTTCTCAAGCTCACGTGGAACATTCACTAAGGTAGACCACATTGTAGACCATAAAACACACCTTAACAAACTTACAAGAATAGAAATCATATAATGTCTGCTCCCAGACCACAGTGGAATTAAACTAGAAGTCAGTAACAGAAAAATAGCTGAAAAATACCAAAACATTCAGAGATTTAAGAAGACACATCTACCTAAATAGACATTTTTCAAAATAAGACATACATATAACCAACAGGAACATGAAAAGATGCTCAATATTGCTAACTAGAGAAATGCAAATCAAAACCACAATGAGGTATCACCTCACACCAGTCAGAATGGCTATCAACAAAAAGTCTAGAAATAATAAATGCTGGAGAGGGTGTGGAGAAAAGGGAACCCTCCTACATTGTTGGTGGGAATGTAAATTGGTGTGGCCACTATGGAAAACAGTATGGAGGATCCTTTAAAAACTAAAAATAGAGCTACCATATAATTCAGAAATCCCACTCCTGGTTATGTACCCAGAAAAAACAGAAACTCTAATTTGAAAAGATACACACACCCCAATGTTCATATCAGCACTATTCACAGTAGCACATGGAAACAACCTAAGTGCCCATCAGCAGATGATTGCCTTAAGAAGATGTGATATCTATATCTATATCTATCTATATATATATCTATATATGTACACACACACACAATGGAATATTACTCAACCATAAAAAAGAATGAAGTATTGCCATTTGCAGCAACATGAATGGACCTAGAGAATATTATGTTTAGTGAAATAAGTCAGAGAGAGAAAGACAAAGACTATATGATCATATATCACTTATATGTGGAATCTAAAAAAAATACAAATTAATATGTATACAAAATAGAAACAGACTCACAGACATAGAAAACAAGCATATGGTTACCAAAGGGGAGAGGGAGGGGGAAGGGACAAATTAGGAGTATGGGATTAACAGATACAAACTACTATACATAAAATAGGTAAGCATCAAGGATTTACTGCATAGCACAGAATATTATACGTAATATCTTGTAATAACCTAATGGAATATAATCTGCAAAAAAATAAAAAACTGAATCACTATGCTGTATACATGAAACTAATGCAATATTGTAAATGAAGTTATACTTCAATAAAAACAAACGTCTAAATAACATGAGTCAAAGGAGAAATCTCAAGAGGAATTTTAAAATATTTTAAACTAAATGAAAATAATAATACAATTTATCAAAAGTTGTCAGATACAGCGAAGGCAATGCTAAGAAGGGAATTAATAACATTGAAAACATACCTAGAAAAGAAAAAAACATCTAAAGTCAATAATCTAAACTTTCACCTTAGGAAAGTAGAAAAAGAAGAGAGAATTAAGTCCAAAATAAGCAGAAGAAAAGAAATAATAAAAAAAAAATTAGAGCAAATATCAATGAAATTGGAAAGAGGAAGTCAACTGAGAAAATCAACAAAATCAAAAGCTGGTTATCTGAAAGGATTCATAAAATTGATAAGCCTCTAGCCAAGCTAACTAAGAAAAAAAGAGAGAAGACACAAATTACTAATGTCAGAGGTGAAAGAGAGGAAATCACTACAGATCCCATGGAAATTGAAATGATAATTAAGGAATATTATGAATGAATCTATGCCACAAATTTAATAACCTAGATGAAATGGACCAGTTTCTTGAAAGACACTATCTGCCAAGACTCAAACAAGAATAAATAGACAAAGTGAATAGGCTTGTATCTATTAAAGAAGTTGAATCAATAATTGATAACTATCTGAAACAGAAAGCACCAGGCTCAAAAAGGTTTACTGGTGAATTCTACCAAACAATTAAAAAAGAAATGACACCAATTCTCTATAATATCTTCCAGAAGATAAAGGCAGAAGGAATAGTTCCTAACTCATTCTGTGGTGCCAGCACTAACCTAATACCAAAACAAGGCAAAGACAGTACAAGAAAACTCCTCAATATATAAAGCAAACTCTGACAGAATTGAACGGAGAAATAGATAGCAACACAATAGTATTGTGTAGAATAGGAGACTTCAATACCCCCACTTTCAATAAGGTATAGAACAGACCAAAATAGTGATAGAGGAATAACCAGCCTCTCTGTCCCCCCAAAAAGATCAACAATTAGACAGCTATCCACAAACAAAAACAGTTCTGGGAGAGCACTAGAGTCCACTTAAGAAATTTTAGCAACACAGTGGGGAAAAATATTGAGATAATTGCATAAGAAGAGAAGGAAAACAACTTCATTTTGTCTGCATCATCCTATCCCCCAAACTGCATTGTTCAGTGCCAAGAGGGAACTTCCCAGCTAGAAAGAGTTCCCCACACTAGGAAAGGAAGAGCAGGGTGAGCAACCAGCTTGTCCAGCCTTTCAGGACGCCAAAAGAAGGTCCTACTTTGGTTTCATCCCACCTAGACTGGCAAAACTGAGACATGTGGAGATGGCTAGGAACAAGGAAGAAAAGTGGGGCTATTAATAACAGCCACACACCAAGAATGATGGCAGATCAGAGAGACCAGCTATGCAGACAAGCTCAGCACATTTTGACACTGACAAAACCAATGGCCAGCACAGAAGCCATGGATTCCCTTCATATTTCATCAGTTCTTGCCCCCAAAATATTCACACTTGTGACACCAGACACCTAAGTCCCTCCCTGCTCCCTCCAACCACCCTGGGCAGAGACTGAGAACAGCACTGGCAGCCAGCTCAAGGCTCTGTGGCTACATGAGTGCAAAATGCCAGCGTAGACCCACCCGGGGCTCAGGGCTAGCCACTCCAGCTGTGCACTTACATGCCCCCAGCCTGATGCCTGTCATCAACCTCCACCACAGTGCACATGCCTGGGGGGGAGAACGAGCAGCCACAGGAGAGCACATTGACAGTAAGTGTCTCCACAGCTAACTGGGGGATCAGATTAGGTCCTATCTTCTGTCGCTGGCCTGCAGCACCACATTCACCTGTAGCTACCACCTCCAGCTGTGCACATGGATGCTGTCAGCCTAATGCCTGTCATCAAACCACACTGCTGTGCACTGTCCCAGGCAGAGAGTGTGCCACCACATGAGAGCACAATGACAGCTAGGGCCCCTGCAGCTAACAGTGAGAGTGTATTTGGCCCCAGCCCAGGCTGCCTGTGCTGATCCCCACCACAATATGAGTGTCTGCAACAGGATTCTGTCACTACATAGGTACCTGAAACTGGTCCCTGAAGCCAAGTTTGTGCACACCACCAGCTCTGACCCCACTGCCACCTGCTCTGTTCCCTAGCCACTGGGTCTAGAGGCACTGCTAACGACCCCAACAGGCCTTGCAGCCACTGTGGGCCCCCCACAATACTTGCCAAGGACCACATAATTGTTAACGGTGTGGACTCTGACAGCCTGAGCTGAAGGACATCACACATCTCCAGCCCAGGTGCCTGAATAATCAATTCACCAAAAAAAAAAAAAGACAGCAAGAGGGGAAAAAAGGAACAAAAGAACTACAAAACAGCCAGAAAACAATAAGATGGCATTAGGAATTCCTTACATATCAATAACAACTCTAAATATAAATGGGTTGAATCCTCCAATCAAAAGGCGTAGAATGGCCAGATGGATTTTAAAAGACAAGATCCAAATTATATGCTGCCTACAAGAGATTCCCTTCAGCTTTAAGGACATACATAAGTTCAAGGTGAAAGGATGGCAAAAGATATTCCATGTAAGGGGGAAACAAAGAAATGAGGGGCAGCTAAACTTATATCAGACAAAATAGACCAGCAACAAGTAAGGAGATTGAATTACTAAACAAAAACCTCCCAGAAAAGCCCAGGACTAGATGGTTTCACTGATGAATTCTACCAAATATTTAAAGAAGAATTAACGCCAATCTCTTAAACTTTTCCCAAAAATTGAAGTAGAAGGAAAACACCCAAACTCATTTTACAAGGCCACCATTACCTTGACACCTGTAAGATAACAGAAAAATATATATATATCTGCCCCTGTTTCCTGGCACAGAGCTCCTGAAACCCTTGTAATATCCTAAGTGATAAGAGCACTAGGAGCATCTTTTGTTTTAATATTTGGTTTTGACCCTGGTTTCTGACACAGTGCCTCCTGAAACCTTTGTAATTTTCTGGGTGATAGGAATGTCTTTTGTTCTAATGAGGAAACTCTGGGTAAGCTCCTGGATGGCTCTTAGATGAGGGATGGTCACGAGAAAGACCAGACCATGACTAGCAGCTTACAATTTTCAGCCCCACCTTCCACTGTCTTGAGAAGGGAGAAGGGATGAAAATGGAGTTAATGACTGATTATGTCTATGTGAAGAAGCCTCCATAAAATCCCAAAGGTAAAGGGTTCAGTGAGCTTCCAGGTTGGTGGACACATGGAGATGCTAGGAGAGTGGCACACCAGGAGAAGGCATGGAAGCTCCATACCCTTTCCCCACACTTTGCCCTAAGCATCTTTTCCATCTGGCTGTTCGTGAGTTAGTCTTTCATAAAAAGCCAGTGATTCCATTTGTTTATTTTTGTTTTTATTCTCATTACTCTAGGAGGTGGGTCAAAAAAGATCTTGCTACGATTTATATCAAAGAGTGTTCTGCCTATGTTTTCCTCTAACAGTTTCATAGTGTCTGGCCGTACATTTAGGTCTTTAATACATTTTCAGTTTATTTTTGTGTATGGTGTTAGGGAGTGTCCTAATTTCATTCTTTTACTTGTAGCTCTCCAGTTTCCCCAGCACCACTTATTGAAGACGCTGTCTTTGTTCCATTATATATTCTTGACTCCTTTGTCATAGATTAGGTGGCTGTAGGTGCGTGGGTTTATCTCTGGGTTTTCTATCCTGTTCCATTAATCTATATTTCTCTCTTTGTGCCAGGACCATACTGTTTTGTTGACTGTAGCTGTATAGTACAGTCTGAAGTCAGGGAGCCTGATTCCTCCAGCTCTGTTTTTCTTTCTCAAGATTGCTGTGGCTATTCGTGGTCTTTTGTGTTTCCATACAAATTTTAATTTTTTGGTTCTAATTCTGTGAAAAAAGCTATTGGTAATTTGATAGGGATTGCATTGAATCTGTAGATTGCTTTGGGTAGTATAGTCATTTTCACAATATTGATTTTTCCAATCCAAGAACATGGTATGTCTCTCCATCTGTTTGTGTCATCTTTGATTTGTTTCATCATTATCTTATAGCTTTCTGTCTACAGGTCTTTTTTCCTGAATTTTATTTAATTTATTTTTTTATACAGCAGGTTCTTATTAGTTATCCATTTTATACATATTAGTGTATATACGTCAATCCCAATCTCCCAATTCATCACACCACCACCCCCCACCACCACTTTCCCCCTTGGTGTCCATACGTTTGTTCCCTACATCTGTGTCTCAATTTCTGCCCTGCAAACCAGTTCATCCGTACCATTTTTCTAGGTTCCACATATATGCATTAATATACGATATTTGCTCTTCTCTTTCTGACTTACTTCACTCTGTATGACAGACTCTAGATCCATCCATTTCATTACAAATAACTCAGTTTCATTTCTTTTTATGGCTGAGTGATATTCCACTGTGTATATGTGCCACATCTTTAGCCATTCATCTGTCGATGGACACTCAGGTTGTTTCCATGTCCTGGCCATTGTAAATAGTGCTGCAATGAACATTGTGGTACATGCTTCTTTTTGAATTATGGTTTTCTCAGGGTATATGCCCAGTAGTGGGATTGCTGGGTCATATGGTAATTCTATTTTTAGTTTTTTAAGGAACCTCCATACTGTTCTCCATAGTGGCTGTATCAATTTACATTCCCACCAACAGTGCAAGAGGGTTCCCTTTTCTCCACACCCTCTCCAGCATTTATTGTTTGTAGATTTTTTGATGATGGCCATTCTGACTGGTGTGAGGTGATACCTCATTGAAGTTTTGATTTGCATTTCTCTAATAATTAGTGATGTTGAGCAGCTTTTCATGTGCTTCTTGGCCATCTGTATGTTTTCTTAGGAGAAATGTCTAGTTAGGTCTTCTGCCCATTTTTGTATTGGGTTGTTTGTTTTTTTAATATTGAGCTGCATGAGCTCTTTATATATTTTGGAGATTAATCCTTTGCCTGTTGACTTGTTTGCAAATATTTTCTCCCATTCTGAGGGTTGTCTTTTCATCTTGTTTGTAGTTTCCTTTGCTTTGTAAAAGCTTTTAAGTTTCATTAGGTCCCATTTGATGGAGAGATATACCATGTTCTTGGATTGGAAGAATCAATATTGTGAAAATGACTATACCACCCAAAGCAATCTACAGATTCAGTGCAATCCCTATCAAATTACCAGTGGCATTTTTTACAGAACTACAATAAAAAAATCTAAAACTTGTATGGAGACACAAAGGAACCCAAATAGCCAAAGCAGTCTTGAGGGGAAAAATTGGAGCTGAAGGAATCAGACTCCCTGACTTCAGACTATACTACAAAGCTACAGTAATCAAGACAATATGGTACTGGCACAAAAAACAGAAATATAGATAAATGGAACAGGATAGAAAGCCCAGAGGTAAACCCACACACCTATGGTCAATAATCTATGACAAAGGAGGCAAAGATATACAATGGAGAAAAGGCAGTCTTTTCAATAAGTGGTGCTGGAAAAACTGGACAGCTATATGTAAAAGAATGAAATTAGAACACTCCCTAACACCATACACAAAAATACACTCAAAATGGATTAGAGACCTACATGTAAGACTGGACACTATAAAACAACTCTTAGAGGAAAACATAGGCAGAACACTCTTTGACATAAATCACAGCAAGGTCTTTTTTGATCCACCTCGTAGAGTAGTGGAAATAAAAACAAAAATAAACAAATATGTACAGGTCTTTTGCCTCCTCAGGTAAGTTTATTCCTAGATATTTTATTCTTTTTGTTGCAATGGTAAATGGGATTGTTTCCTTAACTTCCCTTTCTGATATTTCATTCTTAGTGTATAGGAATGCAAGAGATTTCTGTGTATTAATTTTGTATCCTGCCAGTTTATTAAATTCATTGATGAGCTCTAGGACTTTTCTGGTAGCATCTTTAGTATTTTCTACGTATAGTGTAATGTCATCTGCAAACAGCTTTTAAATTTTACTTCTAATTAAAGTTAAAAGCTTTTGCACAGCAAAGGAAACCATAAATAACACGAAAAGACAACCCTCAGAATGAGAGAAAATATTTACTAATGAAGAACCTGACAAAGGATTAATCTCCAAAATATACGAAGAGCTCATGCAACTCAATATCAAAAAAAAAAAAAATCCCAATCAAAAAGTGGGCAGAAGACCTAAATAGACATTTCTCCAAAGAAGACATACAGACTGCCAACAAACACAAGAAAAATTGCTCAACATCACTAATTATTAGAGAAATGCAAATCAAAATTACAATGAGATATCACCTCACACCAGACAGAATGGCCATCATCACAAAATTTACAAACATTAAATGCTGCAGAGGGTGTGGAGAAAAGTGAACCCTCTTACACTTTTGGTGGGAATGTAAATTGATACAGCCACTTTGGAGAACAGTGTGGATGTTCCTTAAAAAACTAAAAATAGAACCACCATATGACCCAGCAATCCCACTACTGGGCATATACCCGGAGAAAACCATAATTCAAAAAACACTTGCACCCCATTGTTCATTGCAGCACTAGTTACAATAGCCAGGACATGGAAGCAACCTAAATGTCCATCAACAGAACAATGGATAAAGAAGATGTGGTACATTACCAAATGTAAGATAGATAGCTAGTGGGAAGCAACCGCATAGCACAGGGAGATCAGCTTGGTGCTTTGTGCCACCTAGAGGGGTGGGAAGGGAAGGTGGGAGGGAGGGAGATGCAAGAGGGAAGAGATATGGGAACATATGTATATGTATAACTGATTCACTTTGTTATAAAGCAGAAACTAACACACCATTGTAAAGCAATTATACTCCAATAAAGATGTTAAAAAAACAAAGTTAATGGATGAATTTAACTTTGTGAATTGTATGCTATATCTCAATAAAGCAGTTTAAAAAAAAAAGAAGATGTGGTACATATATCCAATGGAATACTACTCAGCCATAAAAAGGAACGAAATTGGGTCACTTGTAGAGATGTGAATGGACGTAGAGACTGTCAGAGTGAAGTAAGCCAGGAAGAGAAAAACAAATATCGTATATTAACACATACATGTGGAATCTGAAAAAACTGGTATAGACAATCTAATCTGCAAAGCAGAAATAGAGACACAGATGTAAAGAACAAACATATGGATACTAAGGGAAAAAAGGGGGTGTGGGATGAATTGGGAGATTGGGATTGACATATATACACTATTGATACTGTATATAAAATAGATAACTAATGAGAACCTACCGTATAGCACAGGGAACTCTACTCAATGCTCTGTGGTGACCTAAATGGGAAGGAAATCCAAAAATAGATGGGATATATGTATATGTATAGCTGATTCACTTTGCCATACAGTAGAAATTAACACAACATTATAAAGCAACTATACTCCAATAAATTTTTTTTTAACTTTTAAAAAGCCATTGATCTAGTAAGTAAAATGTTTCTCTCAGTTCTGTGAGCCATTGTAGAAAATTAATTGAGTGGGCACAGAGGGAACATACCTCAACATAATAAAGGCCATATACAACAAACTCACAGCAAACATTCATTCTCAGCCGTGAAAAACTGAAAGCATTTCCTCTGAGATCAAGAACAAGACAAGGATGTCCACTCTCACCACTTTTATTCAACATAGTTTTGGAAGTCCCAGCCATGGCAATCAGAGAAGAAACAGAAATAAAAGGAATCCAAATTGGAAAAGAAGAAGTAAAACTGTCACTGTTTGCAGATGACATGATACTATGCATAGAAAATACTAAAGATGCTACCAGGAAACTACTAGAGCTCATCAATGAATCTGGTAAACTTGCAGGATACAAAATTAATACACAGAAATCTCTTGCATTCCTATACACTAACAACGAAAGATCAGAAAGGGAAATTAAGGAAACATTCCCATTTACCACTGCATCTAAAAGAATAAAATACCTAGGAATAAACCTACCTAAGGAGGCAAAAGACCTGTACTCAGAAAACTATAAGATACTGATGAAACAAATCATAGATGACACAAACAGATGAAGAGATATACCATGTTCTTGGATTGGAAAAATCAATATTGTGAAAATGATTATACCACCCAAAGTAATCTACAGATTCAATGCAACCCCTATCAAATTACCAATAGCATTTTGCACAGAATTAGAACCAAAAAATTAAAATTTGTATGGAAACACAAAAGACCATGAATAGCCACAGCAATCTTGAGAAAGAAAAACAGAGCTGGAGGAATCAGGCTCCCTGACTTCAGACTGTACTATACAGCTACAGTCATCAAAACAGTATGGTACCGGCACAAAGACAGAAATATACATCAATGGAAGAGGATAGAAAGTCCAGAGATAAACCCACACTCCTATGGTCACCTAATTTATGACAAAGGAGGCAAGAATATACAATGGAAAAAAGGCAGTCTCTCAATAAATGGTGCTGGGAAAACTGGACAGCTATATGTAAAAGAATGAAACTAGAACACTGCCTAACACCATACACAAAAACAAACTCACAATGGATTAAAGACCAAAATATAAGACTGGATACTATAAATCTCTTAGACAAAAACACAGGAAGAACACTCTTTGACATAAATCACAGCAAGATCTTTTTTGATCCACCTCCTAGAGTAATGAAAATGAAAACAAAAATTTAGAAATGGGACCAAATTAATCTTAACAACTTCTGCACAGCAAAGGAAACCATAAACAAAATGAAAAGACAACCTATAGAATGAGAGAAAATATTTGCAAATGATGCAACTGACAAGGGATTAGTCTCCAAAATATACAAACAACACATACAGCTCAATATCAAAAAACCAAACAACCCAATCAAAAAATGGGTGGATGATCTAAATAGACATTTCTCCAAAGAAGACATACAGATGGCCAAAAAGCACATAAAAAGATGCTCAACATCAAGAATTATTAGAGAAATGCAAATCAAAACTACAATGAGGTTTCACCTTACACCTGTCAGAATGGCCATCATCAAAAAATCTACAAACAATAAGTGCTGGGGAGGGTGTGGTGAAAAGGGAACCCTCCTACACTGTTGGTGGGAATGTAAATTGGTACAGCCACTATGAAAAACAGTATGGTGGTTCCTTAAGAAACAAAAAATAGAGCTACCATATGATCCTGTAATCCCATTCCTGGGCATATATCTGGAGAAAACCATAATTCGAAAAGATACATGCACCCCAATGTTCACTGCAGCACTGTTTACAATAGCCAGGACATGGAAGCAACTTAAATGTCCATTGATGGATGAATGGGTAAAGAAGATGTGGTACATATATACAATGGAATACTACTCAGCCATAAAAAAGAATGAAATAATGCCACTTGAGTGACATGGAGGAATCTAGAGATTGTCATACTGAGTGAAGTAAGTCAGACAGAGAAAGACAAATATCATATGATATTGCTTATATGTGGAATCTAAAAATAAATGGTACAAATGAACTTATTTACAAAACAGAAATAGAGTCACAGATGTAGAAAACAAACTTATGGTTACTAAGGGGGAAAGTGATGAGATGAATTGGGAGATTGGGATTGACATATACACACTACTATATATAAAACAGATAACTAATAAGAACCTACTCTATAGCACAGGGAACTCTACTCATATATGGGAAAAGAATCTAAAAAAGAGTGAACATATTTATATGGATAACTGATTCACTTTGCTGTACAGCAGAAACTAACACAACGTTGTAAATCAACTCTACTCCAATAAAAATTAATTAAAAATAAAATCTACTCTTGGCAACTTGCAAAAAAAAAATAAAATCAATTGAACCCAAGGAGTGGGTTATCAGAACCCCCAATCTATAGCAGGCGGGTCAGAAACATAGGTGATAACCTGGACTTGCAACTGGCATCTTAAGGTGAAGGTGGGGCAGTCTTATAGGACTGAACCCTTAATCTGTGGAATCTGATGTTATTTCCAGGTAGATAGTGTCAGAACTGAGTTGAATTCTTGGACACCCTCCTGGTGTCCAAGAATTGCTTAGTGGTGTGGAGGAGAACCTCACACATTTGGTGACCAGAAGTGAAGTGTTTTGTGTGAGTAGTAAAGGAGACTCACAGGAAAGAAAGACTCACAAGAAAGCAGGGAAGAGCTGGGTTTTTCCCTATACAGAAAGTGGAAGACAGATTCCACAACATCAAACTCAGATAAGGACACTACAAGAAAAGAAAATTACACACCAGTATCCCTGATAAATATGGTTGCAAAAGTTCTCAACAAAATACTAGCAACGTGAATTCAATAGCACATTAGTAATATCATACACCATGATCAAGTGGGGTTTACCCCTGGCATGCAGGATGGTTTAACTTATACAAATAAATGAATGTGATGCATCACATTAATAGATAAAAATCATGTGATCATCTCAATAGATACAGAAACATGACAAAATTCAACATCCCTTTATAATAAAAATCCTCAACTAATTGGGAATTGAAGGAATAGACTTCAACATAATGAAGGCCATATATGACAAACCCACAGCCAACATTATATTCAATGGTGAAGGGTTGAAAGCTTTTCTTCTAAGATCAGGAACAAGATAAAGGTGCCCACACTCACCACTCTCATCCAATATTACTGGAAGTCCTAGCTAGAGCAATTAGCCAAGAAAAAGAAATAAAAGGCACCCAAACAGGAAAGGTAGAAGTAAAAATTTTTTTGTTTACAGATGGTATTATCTTATATATAGAAAATCCTAAACTTTCTAAATAAAAGAAAACCCTGAATCAAAAAATTCAGTAAAGTTGTAGGATACAAAATCAGCATACAGAAATCAGTTGTGTTTTCATATACTAACGAAACATCTGAAAAATAAAGAAAACAATTCCATTCACAATAGGATCCAAAACAATAAAATACTTAGGAATAAATTTATCAGGGAGGTGAAAAATCTGTACATTGAAGACTTTAATGAAAGAAATTGAAGAAGACACAAATAGGGATTTCCCTGGTGGTGCAGTGGTTAAGAATCCGCCTGCCAATGCAAGGGACACGGGTTCAATCCTTTGTCCAGGAAGATCCCACATGCCGTGGAACAACTAAGCCTGTGCGCCACAACTACTGAGCTGTGCTCTAGAGCCCATGAGCCACAACTATTGAGCCCGCATGCTGCAACTACTGAAGCCCACATGCCTAGAGCCTGTGCTCCACAATAAGAGAAGCCACCACAGTGAGAAGCCCGCACACCACAACGAAGAGTAGCCTCCACTCACCACAACTAGAGAAAGCCCGCATGCAACAACGAAAACCCAACACAGCCAAAATAAATAAATAAATAAATAAATATTAGTTTTAAAAAGACACAAATAAAAAGACATCCAGTGTTCATGGATCAGAATTAATATTGTTAGAATATCCATACTACTTAAAGTCATCTATAGATTCAGTGAAATCCCTATCAAAATTCCAATGGCATTTTTCACAGTAATAGAAAAAACAATCCTAACATTTGTATGGAGCCACAGAAGACTTCAAATAGCCAATGTAATCTTGAGAAAGAAGAACAAAGCTAGAGGCATCACACTTTCTGATTTCAAACTATACTACAAAGCCACAGTAATCAAAATAGTATGGTACAGGTATAAACATAGACACGTAGACCAATGGAACAGAATTGAGAGCCCAGAAATAAACCCTCATATATTCAGTCAACTTATATTTGACAAGGAAGCCAAGAATACTCAAGGGGGGGGGGCAAGGATAGTCTCTTCAATAAATGGATGCAGAAGAATGAAATTAGATCCTTATCTTACACTACTCACAAAAATTAACTCAAAATGGATCAAAGACTTAGATATAAGAGCTGAAACTGAGAAGTTCCTAGAAGAAAACTTAGGGGAAAATCTCCTCAACATTGGTCTTGGCAGCAATTTCCTGGATATGGCACCAAAAACACAAGAAACAAAAGCAAAAATAAATAAGTGGGACTACATCAAACTTAAAAGCTTCTGCGCAGAAAAGGAAACAATCAATAAAATGAAAAGTCAACCTATAGAAAGGGAGAAAATATTTGCAAATCATATATCTTAAAAGGGATTAATATCCAGAATATATAAATAACTCATTTAACTCAATAGCAAAACCACAAACAACCTGATTTTAAAATGGGCAAAAGAATTAAATAGACATTTTCCCAAAGAAAACATACAAATGAACAATATGTACATGCAAAGGTACTCAACATCACTAATTATTAGGGAAATGCAAATCAAAACCACAGTGAGATACTGTCTCACTCTCATTAGGATTATTACTATAGAAAGATAGAAAGAAAGAAAGAGAGAGAGAAAGAAAGGGAGGGAGGGAGGAAGGAACGAAGGAAAGAAGGAAGAAAAAAAGAAAGAAAGAAAGAAAAAGAGAAAAAAGTTTTGGAAGGGGAGGAATCGTAACCCTTGTGCATTGTTGGTGAGAATGTAAAATGGTATAGCTGCTATGGAAAAAAATAGAGTTATCACAAGATCCAGCAATCCCACTTCTGGGTATATATCCAAAATAAAAAAATTAAAAGCAGAATCTTTTTTTTTTTTAATATTTATTTATTTGGCTGTGTTGGGTCTTCATTTCTGTGCGAGGGCTTTCTCTAGTTGTGGCAAGCGGGGGCCACTCTTCATCGCGGTGCGCGGGCCTCTCACTATCATGGCCTCTCGTTGCGGAGCACAGGCTCCAGACGCGCAGGCTCAGTAGTTGTGGCTCACGGGCTTAGTTGCTCCGCAGTATGTGGGATCTTCCCAGACCAGGGCTCGAACCCCTGTCCCCTGCATTGGCAGGCAGATTCTAAACCACTGCGCCACCAGGGAAGCACAAAAGCAGAATCTTGAGTTAATTTTTGTATGTTATTAGCTAAGGGTCCAACTTCATTCTTTTGCATATTCACTTTTTCTAGTACCATTTATTGAAGACACTGTATGAGGAATGTTTTTTTATTAGAAACTAGACATTTTCATATTATGTTATGATATTTTTAGCAACTTGAAAGTTGCTAAGAGAGATCTTAAAAGTTCTCACTACAAAAAAGAAATGGTAATTATGTGAGGTGATGGAGGTGTTAACTAACCCTACTGTGGTAATCATTTCACAATATATAAGTGTATCAGATCATCACATTGTACACCTTAAACTTATACAACATTATATGTCAATTATATCTCAATAAAGCTGGAAAAAAACTTCACAGACTTATGCACAAAAAACATGATTTATAAAAGAAAAAAATAAATTGTACTTCATCCAAATAAAAACTTTTGCTCTATGCAAGATCCTGTTGAGAAGATAAAAAGACAAGCTACGGATTGGGAGAAAATATTTGCAAACTACAAATCCAATAAAGAACTATATCTAGACTACATAAAGAACACTTAAAACTGAACGGTAATAAAGCAAACAACACTACTGGAAAATGGGCAAGAGATATTTCATCAAAGAAGATATATAGATAGCAAATAAGCACACAAAATATATTCAATGTTGCTAGCCACCAGGAGAATGCAAATTAAGACTACAATGAAATATCACCACACGTGTATCAGAATGAGTAAAACAAGTCTCAATAAATTTAAAAAGATTCAAATCATACAAAGTATATCTTCTGACCTCAATGGAATTAAACTAGAAATCAATAATAAAAGATACTTGGAAAATCCCCAAATATTTGGCAACTAAATAACACACTTCTAAGTAACCCAAAGATCAAAGAAGAAGTTAAAAGGGAAATTAGAATGTATTTTATACTGAATGAAAATAAAAATACAACATATAAAAATTTGTGGCATGCCACTAAAGCAGTATTTCCTGGGTAAAATTTTATAGCACTAAAGGTCTATATTAGAAAATAAGAAAGGTCTTTATTCAATAACATCAGTTTCCACCTTAATAAACTAGAAAGAAAGAGCAAATTAAACCCAAAGTAAGTGAAAGAAAGGAAATAATAATGATTGAATGAAAAATCAGTGAAACAGAAAACAGGGAAACAATTGAGAAAATCAGTGAAAGCAAAAGCTGGAGTTTTTTTTTTGAGAACATGAATATAATTAATAAAATTTGATCATAAAAATGAGAAAAGACACAAATCACTAACATCAGGAATGAAGGTGATGATACTTTAAAAGTATTAAAAGGATAAAAAGGGATTATGAACAACTTTATGACAATAAATTCAACAATTTAGATGAAATAGACAAATTCCTCGAAAAACACCATCAAAGTTAATTGTTTTACTCTGCTCTCATCTGGAGCTTGGGGGCCTCTTCCAATCTCACTACTTTTTGGCAGAATTTATTTCTTCGCAGTTGTAAGACTGAGGTTCCCATTTTCTTGCTGGCTATTGTCTGTAGGTCACTGTCAGCAACTAGAGGCTAACCTCACATCCCAGCCATATTGCCCTCTCACAACATGGCACCTTATTTCTTTAAAACCAGCAGAATATCTCTCTCTAGTCTGCTAAGACAGTATATTGTCACAAGAGTGACTGTCCCATCGCTTTTGCCATATAATACAATTTAATCAAGGTGGTGGTTGTCACATTATATTTACAAGTCTCACCCACACTTGAAGGAAGGGGACTATACAAAGAATGTATACCAGAGAGAAGAATCTTGGGGACTAGCTTAGAATTCTCCCTACCACAATCAGGAAGAAATAGATAAACTGAATATCTTTATATCCAATTTTTAAAATTGAACTTGTAGTTAATAACGTTCCCACAAAGAAAATTCTGGACCTAGATGGCTTCATTGGAGAATTCTGCCACTAATTTAAGAAAATAATAATAAAAATCCTACACAATTGTCAGGAAATTGTTTTGAGCATTTAAACATTTATTGTGAATTTTATTCAATTAAATTGCCTCAAACAACTTAAATTGCCATTACAGATTTAGTGTCTGAATGTTTTGAACCTTTCAAACTCCTGAAACAGTACATTAACCATACTTGAGATATTAGGGCTTTCCAGAGAAACAGAGCCAATAGGAAATATATATATATATATATATATATATATATATATATATATATATATGATATTTATATATATGATATATATAAATGCATATAAAACAACACCTACTATGAGGAATTGGCTCATGCAATTATGGAGGCTGAAAAGTCCCATGATCTGCAGTCTACAAGTGGAGACCCAGGAAAGTTGATGATAAAATTAAGTTCGAGTCTGGAGGCCTGAGGATCAGGGGAGCCAATGGTGCAAATCCCAGTCCAAGGGCAGAAGACCAATGTCCCAGCTCTGCAGTCAGCTAAACCTCCCTTGTTCTACATTTTGTTCTATTCAGGCCCTTAACTGATTGGAGGATGGCCACCCACATTGGAGAGGCAATCTACTGAGTCCACCAATCAATTCAAATACCAATCTTAACCAGAAACACCATCACAGACACACCCAGAAATATTTAATCTGGGCATCCCATGGCCCAGTCAGGTTGACACAGAATTAACCTTTAAATGAAGCAATATTTAACCCCAAAATAAACTATGGACTTTAATTAATAATAATGTATCAACATTGGCTAATCTAATTATAATATACACACCAGATTAATGCAAGATGTTAATGAAAAGGGAAACTGTGCAGGCGAGGGGAGAAGAGGGGTATATGGGATCTCTGTACTTTCTGCTCAATTTTTCCATAAGCCTGAAACTTCTCTGGAAACTAAAATCTTTAAAACAAACAAACATTAAAGTGAGGAAATATTCCCCAACTCATTCTATGATGACAGATTTACAAAAAAACAAAACAAAACAAAATAAAACAACGATGTCAAAGAAAACAACAAACCAATATCAGGAACTTGATGACAAAATCTTAAAAAGAAATTTTAGCAAGTCAAATTCAACAACATATAAAAAGGATAATACATTATGACCAAGTGGTGCATATCCCAGGAATGCAAGGTTGTTTTAACATTTGGAAATCCATCATAGAAAGTCACCATATTGGCAGGCTAAAAATGAAAAACTATATGCCATCTCAACAGACACAGAAAAATCATTTGTGAAGGCCAACATCCATTCCAGATAAAAATTCTCAACAAAGTAAGAATTGAAGGGAATTTCCTCAACCTGATAAAAGGCATCTACAAAAAGCCTACAACAAACATGTTTAATGGTGAAAGACTGAATGTGTTTCCCCTAAGACAGGAATAAAGCAAGAATGTCTGCTTTCACTGCTTCTATTCACTATTGTGCTGGACATTTTACCAGTGAAATCAGGCAAGGAAAGGGGAAAAAAGGCTCCCAGATTGGAGAGGAAAAAGTAAAACTGCATTTATTCACAAGATTATCTATATAGAAAATCTGATGAAATCTAGAAAAAAGCTACTGGAACAAATAAGTGAGTTTAGCAAGCTTGCAAGATGCAATAATCAATTGTTTTTCTATATAGTAACAAACAATTAGAAGTTAAAAATTAAAAAATCAATGCCATTTTCAATACCATCAAAAATTTTGAATAACCAGAGACAAATCTGACAAAAGACATGAAAGACCTGTACATTGAAAACTAAAACATTGCTGAAAGAAATTAAGGAAGACCTAAATAAATTGACAGATATACTGCATTCATGGTTTGGATGAATCAGTAACATTAGATGTCAACTCTTTTCAAAATGATCTACAGGTTCAATGAAATAAGCAATCAGAATTCCAGCAAGATATTTTTTGTGTAAATTGACAGGCTGATTCCAAAATTTATGTAAAAATAAAAAGGACCTAGAATGACCAAAAGAAATTTGAAAGAGAAAAAAGTTGCAGTAGAAAACACTAACTGATTTCAAGATTTATTATAAAACTACATTAATCTGGGGCCTTCCCTGGTGGCACAGTGTTTAAGAATCCTCCTGCCAATTCAGGGGACATGGGTTTGAGCCCTGGTCCGGGAAGATCCCACATGCCGTGGAGCAACAAGGCCCGTGCACCACAGCAACTGAGCCTGCACTCTAGAGCCCATGAGCCACAACTGCTGAACCCACGTGCTGCAACTGCTGAAGCCCATGTGCCTAGAGCCCGTGCTCTGCAACAGGAGAGGCCACTGCAATGAGAAGCCCGCGCGCTGCAACGGGGAGTAGCCCCCGCTCACCACAACTAGAAAAAGTGCACCCGCAGCAACAAAGACCCAATGCAGCCAAAAAATAAAATAAAAAATAAAATAAAAATAAATAAAATAGGCACATTAAAAAAAAAACGACATTAATCAAAACAGTGTGGTATTGGTATAAAGGTAGACAAATAGATCAATGGAACCGAATAGAGAGTCCAGAAACAGACCCACGCGTATATGGACAACCGACATGTGACAAGGTTGCAAAATCAATTCAGTGGAGAAAGGAGAGTCCTTTCAATAAATTGTGCCAGAGCAATTGAATATCCATATGCAGAAAATAAATTTCAATCATAGCTTGTACCACATAAATAAAAATCAACACAAAATGGACCAGAGACCTAAATGTTAAATCTAAATCTATAAAATTTCTAGAAGAAAAAATAGGGGGAAAAATCTGTGTGACCTGGTATTTGGCAAAGATTTCTTAAATACCACACTAAAAGTACAACCCATAAAAGAACAAATTGATAAACTACACAATTAAAATTTAAATCTTCCATTCTTCATAGTTACACAGCGTATTATTTCATTTATATGACATTCTTGAAAAAAACAAAACAAAACAAAACTATAGTGGTGGAGAACCAATCAATGGTTTCCAGGGATTGTAGTGGGAGGTAGGATGTGACTCTAAAAGGATAGCATGAAGGAGATTTAGGGAGATTTAGGAAATAATTATGGTGATCTTTACATGAACCTATATATGTGTTAACACTTATAGAACTGGGGCTTCCCTGGCGGTCCAGTGGTTAAGACTCTGCACTTCCAATGAAGGGGGAGCGGGTTCAATCCCTGGTTGGGGAACCAAGATCCCACATGCCGCTTGGCCCCACCCTCCCCCCCAAAAAACCTTATAGAACTGCTATAAACTTTCAGGTACAGGTTTTTGTGTGAATATAAGTCTTTATTTTTCTGGGATAAATTCCAAGGAGTGCAACTGCTGAGTCATATGGTAGTTGAATGTTTAGTTCTTTTTTTGTTTTGTTTTGTTTTTAGAAATTGCCAAACAGTTCACCACCCTGTCTTACATTCCCACCAGCAATATATGAGTGATACAGTTTCTCTGTATCCTTACCAGTATTTGATGCTACCACTCTTTTTTATTTTAGCCATTCTGACGGGTGTATAGTGCTATCTCATTATGGTCTTAATATGCATTTCTCTGATGGCTAATTATTTTTTTTAGTTCAGTATAAGAAAGACTTTACTGGCATTTAGAATTATCCAGAGATGGATTGGGCATCGTCAGTAATTAACAAGCTAACTATCAATATTTATGGGAGTGTGCAAGCACAAATGGGTTATTCACAGACACCAGATGGAATGGTGGAAGCTTAAATTATATCTAGACCAACTCCCACACTGTATGACTGAAGAAATATATGTCCAGAGACACATAGGACCTTGCTCAAGGTCAAGCATAAATTCAGCAGCAGAACCAACATTCATGACTCCCATCCAGAGTTACCTGTTAAGAAAGTTGAGCTTTTAGGCCACAATGAAATAACTGTAATAGTTACATAACTGTTGAGTTACAGAGTTCACTGAGATTGGTCATGTTGTTTGACTTCATTCATTCATTTATATAAAAAACATATATTGTGCACCTTTAACTTAAAAGGCACTGGGAAAGCTTCTTAAGATGTAATATTTAGAATACATTAAAGTTAGTTCATCTTTAGTTTCAAGATTATAAATTAATTGACATAGAAAGTACAGTGTTATGATCAGTTGTGTTGGCTAATTATTTTGAACTTGTTTTCATGTGCTTATTTGCCATCTGTATAGCCTCTTCAATGAAATGTCTCTTTAGGTCTCTTGCCCATTTTCTAATTGAATTTTTTGGTCTTTGTTTATTTGCTTTTTACTTTTGAGTTTTGAGAGTTCTTTATGTAATCTAGATTCTATTCTAGTACTTTGTTGGGTTATGGTTTGCAAATATTTTCTACCATTCTGTACCTCATATTTTCATGCTCTTAGTAAGATTTTACACAGAGCAAATGTATTTAATTTTGATGATGTTTAATTTATCAATATTTCCTTTTTGGCTATTGCTTTTGGAGTTGTCTTAGAGCACTTTGCCTAGATCCAAAAGATTTTCCCTTATTTTTTTCTAAAAGTTTTATAGTTTTACATTTTACATAAGTGAGACTTAAGTTAAGGTTCAATTTTTGCCTATGGATGTGTAATTCCTCCAGCACCATTTGTTGGAAAGCCTACCGTTCCACCACTGAATTGCTTTTGCAACTTTGTCAAAACTCAGTTGGGTTTTTAGCGTGGGTCTATTTTTGAGTTTTCTGTTCTGTTCCATTCATCTATGTTTCTATCTATCTCTTCACCAATACCACACACTCTTAATCATTGTAGCTAAATAGTAAGTCTTGAAATTGAGTAGACTGATCCTTCCCACTTTATTCTTCTTTCTCAACATTTTTTCTATTCTAGATCTTTTGGCTTACCACACAAATTTTAGAATTGTCTATGCCTGCAGAAAATCTTGCTGGGAAGAAAAGAAAGAAAGAAAGAAAAAGAAAGAAGGAAAGAAAGAAAGAAAGAAAGAAAGAAAGAAAGGAAGGAAGGAAGGAAGGAAGGAAGGAAGGAAGGAAGGAAGGAAGGAGGGAGGGAGGGAGGGAAGGAAGGAAGGAAGGAAGAAAGAAAGAAAGAAGAAAGAAAGAGAAAGAAAGAAAGAAAGAAAGGAAGAAAGAAAAGAAAAGAAAGAAAGAAAGAAGGAAAGAAAGAAAATAAAAAATAAAGAAAGAAAATCTTGCTGGAATTTTGATAATGAATTGCATTAAACCTGTATATCAATTTGCAGAGAACTGAAATTTTTACTATATTGTCTTCCAATTCATGAACAGAATATCAGTCTTTATTTCCACTTATTTAGATTTTGACTTCTTTCATGAGTGTTGTGTAGTTTTCAACATACAATCAATATACATATTTTGCTAGATTTACACTTAAGCATTTCAGTTTTTGAGTGATTGTGAGTGGCACTGTATTTTTAACTTTGGTATCCACATGTTCATTGCTAATATATATAAATTCAATAGATTTCTGTTTACTTATATCCTAAAAACTTGCTGAACTCATTTTTGGAGTATCACCATTTCACAGTTATTTATGTTTTTAGTAGATTTTGACATTGAGTATTAGTGACTGATAACACAAAGAGAAAGAAAATAATATATGTATTATGAGTACACCACCATCTATGAAATAATCTTGCCAAAAAAAAAATCAAACCTGAATCTGATGAAGCTGTCTACATCCCACTACTGATGTACAGGAAATACAGAAGACAAAAAAAAAAAAACAAAGTCAAACTACACTATGGGAATGTAATCAGCAAAAACCAGTCTGTGGGAAACTATATGACAACCCAATGAATCAAACAAATTACAAGAAAAAAAGAGATGGTGTGGTAACCTATAGATTAAAAAAGGGTAAAATTTAACCATAGCATTTAGGTATGTATACTTCAGTGATAAAACAGTAAATAAAAGTAAGGAAATGATTGCTGTAAAAGTCAGGATAGTGGTTTCCCTTGGTTGGGGTACGGGAGTGGAACGGGTTGAAGCATGCTGTGATTGAAATGGAGTACATGGAGGGCTTCTTCAGTGGCTGACACAATTCTGTCTCCTGATCTACATGGTGGTTCCAAGGATGTTCATCCTGTAGTTGATTTAACTTTATATTTATGTATGTAGTTTTCTGTTTAAAGAAGAATGGTAATTGACTGAAGTGGAGGCAACTATAATGGGAAATTGTAAGAACTGATGCCTTATAAAGTAGCTAAGGCTTATTGACTGAGGATTTTATTAAAATCTTATTTTGAGGGAATTCCCTGGCAGTCCAGTGGTTTGGACTCCATGCTTTCACTGCCGAGGGCCCAGGTTCAATCCCTGGTAGGAGAACTAGGATCCCACAAGCAACACGGCATGGCCAAACAAAAAAAAGAAAATAATAAAATGTTATTTTGAGAAGATTCACCATAATCTGTTAGTAGGTAGTCACTGAAATGCATTAAAAATGGGATTGGAGTGCTGAAAACTATGTTTCTAAGAAGACAAATCTGGCAAAAGAGATGAGAAACTGGAAAGCTAGCCAAGAGACCACTATGGTCAGGTAATGGTGATAAAGATTTAATTTGGGTGATGCTTGTAGGAACAGAGCTAAAATAACAACTATTATGTTATGCAACAGAATAGTCAACAAGATTTAGTGACAGATTAAGTATGTTTGGTAAAAATTAAAACATTATAAATAAACTCAAAGATATCATGTTTGAGAGCATACTGTCTATTGGGTAGGTACTGGGGAATTCTGGAAGGATAATTCTTGGTAATCAGGCTAGAGTAAGATCTGGTATTTCTCCTCATGATGTACACAGAATCCCAGAGAAATGGTTGCTAGGTGAACTCACTTTTTAACTCTAGATGCTTTTTGTATATTCTTTGGGATTTCTACATATATAATCATGTCACCTGCATATAGGCAAAGTTTTATTTCTTCCTTTCTGATCTAAATGCCTTCTATGCCCTGTTCTTGCTTTATTGCACTGGCTAGAACTTTCCAAACTATGTTCAGTAAGAGTGTGAGAACAGACATCCTTGTCTTGTTCCCAGTTTTAGGGGGCACACATTCAGTATTTCTCCATTAAATAAAGTGTTAGCTTCAGGGTTTTTATAAATAATCTTTGTCAAGTTGAGGAAGTTGCGCTCTATTCCTATTTTCCTGGGAGTTTTTATCATGTATGGGAGGTGAATTTTGTCAAATGCCTTTTCTTCATCCACTGATAGGATCTTGTGATTTTTCTTTTGTCTTTCAATGTGGTGGATTGCACTGATTGATTTTCAAATGTTGAACCTTCCTTACATCCCTGGAATAAACCCCACTCAGTTGTGCTGTATAATTCTTTTTATACATTACTGAATTCTATTAGCTAATATTTTGTTAAGGATATTCATGTAGGATATTGTTCCATCCTTTTTATTGTACTGTCTTTGTCTGGTTTTGGTATCAGGGTAACACTAGTTCTATAAAATGAATTGGGACATGTTCTTTCTTCTCTTTTTCTGGAAGATTGTGTAGAATTTGTGTTAATTCTTCTTTAAATATTTGGTAGAATTCTCCCATAAAACCATCTGAGCTGGAGTTTCCTTTTTTCAGAAGTTTTAAAATTATGAATTCAATTTCCTTAATAAATATAGGTCTATTCAAATGATCTATTTCATATTGTGTGAGTTGTAACAGTTTGGATTGTTTGAGAAATTGATCCATTTTGTCTAAATCATCAAATCTATGTCTCTAGAGTTGTTCATAGTAACCCTTTATTATCCTTTTGATGTCTGGAGTATATGTAGTGATATCCCATTTATTCCTGATTTTGGTATTTTGTGTCTTCTTTTTTTCTGTGTCAGTTTTCTAGAGGTTTGTCAATTTTATTAAACTGTTCAAAAAACCAGCTCTTTGTTTCATTTATTTTTTCCATTGTTTTCCTATTTTCAATTTCATTGATTTCTTGCTTTTGGGCTTATTTTGGTCTTATTTTCCTAGGTTCTTGATGTGAGAGCTTAGTTTATTAATTTAAGACTTTTCCTCTTTACCGATGTATGCATTTAGTGCCACAAATTTCTTTCTCAGCATTCCTTTAGCTGTGTTCTACAAACTTTGATGCGTTGTGTTTTCATTTTCATTCAGTTCTATGTATTTTTTACTTCCCTTGAGACTTCCTCTTTGATCCATGGATTATTTAGAATTGTGTTGTTTAGTTTCCAAGTGTTTGGATATGTTCTTCTTTTTTCTCTTACTAATTTTCAGTTTGATTCCACTGTGCTCTGAGAACACAGTCTGTATGATTTCAGTTCTTTAAATTTATTGAGGTTTGTCTTAAGGCCCAGGATATGATCTATCTTGGTATATATTTCCATGAGCACTTGAAATGAATGTGTATTCTGCTCTTTTTGAGTGGATTTTTCTATAAATGTCAATTAGATTATGTTGGTTGATAGTATTCTGAGTTCTTGTATATTCTTACTGATTTTCTGTCTAGAAAATGTTATGTTATCAATTGTTTAGACAGGAATTTTGAAGTCCCAAAGCATAATTGTGGATTTTTATATTTCTACTTTTATCTATTAGGTTTTTTTTTTTTAGTTAATTAATTAATTTATTTTTTAAATTTTTGGCTGTGTTGGGTCTTCGTTTCTGTGAGAGGGCTTTCTCTAGTTGCGGCAAGCGGGGGCCACTCTTCATCGCAGTGCGCGGGCCTCTCACTATCGCGGCCTCTCTTGTTGTGGAGCACAGGCTCCAGACACGCAGGCTCAGTAGTTGTGGCTCACGGGCCTAGTTGCTCCGCAGCATGTGGGATCTTCCCAGACCAGGGCTCGAACCTGTGTCCCCTGCATTGGCAGGCAGATTCTCAACCACTGCGCCACCAGGGAAGCCCTATCTATTAGTTTTTACTTCACATGTTTTGCAGCTCTGTTTTGGGGTGCATAACATTTAGGATTGTTATGTCTTCCAGATGGACTGACATTTTTATCATTATATAATGTCCCTATCTTGGTAAGTTTTTTTGCTCTGAAATCTACTTTATCTGATAATGTAGCCACTCCTGCCTTCCTTTGATTAAAGTATGTATTATATATTTTTCCATCTTTTTCAGCCTGACTATATGTTTATATTTGAAGTGAGTTTCTTTTAGATAGCATATAGTTGGGTAATATTTTTTAATCCACTCAAGCAATCTCTATCTTTTAATTGGTATATTTAGACCATTTGTATTTCTTGTAATTATTGTTATCTTAGCACATAAGTATGTCATTTTATTTTTTATTTTATGTTTGTCTCTTTCATTTTCCTTTCTGTTTTCTTTTTCTTGCCTTCATGTGGGTACCTTGAAAAGTTTTTAGAATTGCATTTATATTTATAGTCTTCTAAAGTGCATTTCTCTGTATAGCTTTATTTGTGGTTGCTCTAGGTATTACATTTCATATGCATAGCTTATCACAGTCTACTGGTGTCATCATTTTACCAGCTTGAGTGAAGTATACAAATCATACCTTCTTTAATGTCCCTTTACTCACCCCTGTTTATAATATATTTGCTTAAATATTTCCTCTACATACATTTAGAACAACAGCAGGCAGTGCTATATTCTTTTTGTTTCAACAATTAAACGTAATTTAGAAAACTCAGGAGGAGGGAAAAAAAAAGTCTATTGTATTTACTCATATTTTTGCCCACCAGATTCTTTCTACCTTCCCGATGTTCCAAGTTTCCCTCTTATTGTTTCCTTTCTGTTTAGAGAATTTCCCTTAGACTTTCTTTAGGACAGACCTGTCATTGACAAATTATCTTAGTTTTCCTCCTGAGAAAGTCTTGATTTCTCCTTTATTCCAAAAGGATATTTTCAGTGAATATAGGATTCTGGGTTGACAGTTCTTTAAGCACCTGCAAATAGTGTGTTACTTCCTTCTCACCACCATGGATTCAGATGAGAAATCCACTGTCACTCAAATTATTTTTCCACCATAAGTAAGGTGCTGTTTTTATTTGTCTGCTTTCAAGATTTTTTTTTCTTTGTAGTTTTCAGAAGGTTATTTAGCATGTGTCTTTGTGTGGATAACTTTGGGATTTTTCTGTTTGGAGTTTGTTCTGATTCTTGAATCTGTAGGTTTATGTCTCTCTCTAAGTTTGAGCTTTTCAGCCACAATTCTTTTGAGTATGTATTCAGCCTCACCCTCTTTCTCCTCTCCTTTTGGGACTCTGATGACACAAATGTTAGATTTTTTTTCATAGTCCCCCATGTCCCTGAGGCTCTTTCATATTTTTTTCAGTATTTTTTCACTCTGTTGTTCAGATTGGATAATTTCTGTTGTTCTATCTTCTAGTTCACTGATTCTTTTCTCTGGCTCCTCTGTTCTGTTGTTGAGTCCGAGTTTTTTATTTCAATTACTGTGGGGTTTTTTTTCCTTGTAAATTTTCCATTTTGTTCTTCTATATGTCTTAAATTTCTTTGTTGGGACTTTTTTTCACGTGTTTCAGGTGTGTTTGTCATTTCTCATTGAAGCATTTTTATCATGACTGCTTTAAAATTTTGGTCAGATATATCTAACATTTCTGTCATCTAGATATTGGCATCTATTGAGTGCCTTTTTTCATTAACTTTGAGATCTTCTATTTCTTGGTCTGATGAGTGATTTTCAGTTGAAACCTGAACATTTTCATATTATGTTATGAGACTCTGGACGTTATTTAAAACCCTCTATTGTAGCTGGCTTTCTCTGACATCAGTCTTGCAGGGGGAGAGGTACTGCCTTATTAGTTCTAGGTGGATGTAAATAGAATTCCCACTGCCCTACTTGGCTTCCACTGACAGAGGGTGGGGGATATCCTCATTACTGATAGGTGGTGATGAATGTTCTGGCTCCTCATGTCTTTTCCACTGACAACATAGTGGGGGTGTTCTTGTTACTGTCGGATTATGGTGAAATCCAAACTCTTTCCTAGGCCTCTTCTGATACCACTCCAGAGGAGAGTGGGAAGGAAACGTCATTATTGCCAGGTGGGAATGGAAGCCCAGGCTTTCTACATGGTCTCCAGTGACACCATGAGGGTGGCTCATTACTGGTTGGTAATGAAATACTGAGCTTCCTTACTTGGCCTTCCCAAAACTAATAAAGATGGTTCACTGTCCCTAGACTGTTTGTACAAATGATTAAGATAAAGTTTATGTTGAATACTTGCTTCCCTTCTAGGAGTCTGGGATTTTGGTATGTGCTAGACAGAGGGTACCTATGTGACCAGCTCCAAATGAAACCCGTGGGCATTGAGTCTCCAATGGGCTTCCCTTGGCAGAAACACTGTGCATATGTTGGTGCATTTTGTTGTTAAGGGAACAGTGCTCTCTGTGTAACCACTAATGAGAGGGAGAGAGCATAAGGAAGCCTGCCTAGAGATTCCTCTAGAAAAGTCTATTTTTTTGCCCTTATGATCATGCTATATATCCCTACTACATCACTCTAATAAATCTTTGTCATGAGCAAAACTATATGCTATGTCCTGTGCACCCTTCTAGTTAATCTCCAAATGTGGGGTGATCTAGGGACCCACTTTGGAAAACAGTTTGGTAGTTACTTTTAAGTACAACATACATCTACTATGTGATCAAATCATTCCACTCAGATATTTACCCAAGAAAACTGAAAGTATATATCCATATAAACATTTGTACATAAGTGTTCATAGCAAAGTTTTTAATAGCTCAAACTTGAAACAACACACATGTCCACCACCAAGTGAGTGGATAACAAAACTATGGGATACTACTCAGCAATAAAAAATTAATGATTACACTTAATGCTATTTATTTCTCAAGTATATGTGTAAAACAATTAACGAATGAATTATCCGAGCCTGGAGTTTTCTTCTTGGCAAAGTAATTTCAATATAATTTTTTTAATGAAAAAAAAAATAATGATTACAAAGCAGCATGAAAAAAATTTTGAGGGTGATGAATATGTTTATTATCTTGATTGTGGTGATAGTTTTGTGGGTATATCATATGTCAAAATTTACATTATACTCTTTAAATATGTGCAGTTAATTGTATGTTAGCTGAACCTCAATAAGGACATATGTCTTGTGTGTTGTATATATTTTATGACTATTCTTTATCTACTCAATATTTAATAAATCAATTCAAAAATACATACATTTTCCCCCCATCAGTTCTTCTTCCTGGAAATAGATGAATGTATGTAAACATTCAAGAATATTCACTTATGAGTATGTTCAAGGATATTTACCACTGCATTATTTAAATAAGTAAAAAATTAGAAATAAATACCCATCAAGTAATGTGGGCAGCAATAGGGCACGTATGCTATTAATATATAGCAAGTTCTTAAAAATCAATAAGAAAAAGACAAAGAACCCAGCAAAAAATGGGAGAAAATGCTTGACAGGCCACTCATAGAAAAAAGTCTAAATGGTAAATTAACATATATGAAACATTCTCTAGCAATTGATAGTACTAATAATCCAATAAAATGTAGTAGAGACTCAAAAAAAATATGAAACATTCAACTTCACTTGTAAGTAAATAAATGCAAATTAAAGCAACAATTAAACATCATTTTCCAATTGGCAAAGATAAAAGGTTTGATAGTTTCTGCTTTTGATGAGGGAATAGATAATCAGGCACTCTCATATAAAAGCTGGTCACATAAAGGAAAAGATTGATCAATAGGACTACATTAAAATCACGAGCATCTGTTTATTCAAAAGGAGTAATTAAGGCTGTGAAAAGGCAACGCACTGATTCAGAGAAGATATTCACAATAAATATATTTGACACAGGATTAATATCCAGAATATAAAAAAACCCTTACAAATCTATATGAAAAAGACAGACAGCACAATAGAAAAATGGGCAAAAGAATTGAAAATGCATTTCATAAAAGATGATATCCATTGGGATTGACATATACAGACTTCTATATATAAAATAGATAACTAATAAGGACCTACTGTATAACACAGGGAACTCTACTCAATACTCTGTAATGACCTATATGGGGAAAGAATCTAAAAAAAGAGTTGATATATATATATATATATGTATAACTGATTCACTTTGCTGTACAGGAGAAACCAACACAACATTGTAAATCAGCTATACACCAAAAAAAATTTTTTTAAAAAACAAAGATGATATCCAGGGACTTCCCTGGTGGTCCAGTGGTTAGGACTCCGTGCTTTCACTGCCATGAGCCTGGGTTCAATCCCTGGTCAGGGAACTAAGATCCCATAAGTCATACGGCATGGTTAAAAAAAAATGATATCCAAATGGCCAGTGAACATACAGAAAAGTGTTTGACTTCATAAATCACCAGGGAAATATAAATTAAAACCAAAGGGAGATACCAGTACACCCCCATAAGAATGGATTTTTTTAAACTCAAAATATCAAGTATTATCAAGAACCTGGAGCAACTGGAAAATGCACTCATTTCTCATAGTAATGTAAACTGGTATAACCAGTTTGGAAAACTGGCAATAGCTATTAAACCTGGAAGTAAAAGAATACCATAAAACCCAGCATTTGAGAATTCCCTGGTGATCCATTGGTTAAGACTCTGCACTTTCACTGCTGAGAGCCCATGTTCAATTCCCTGGTTGGGGAACCAAAATCCCACAAGCTGTGCAGTGCGGCCAAAAAACCCCCCAAAAACCAACCAACCAAACAAACAAAAAACCCCAGCATATCCATTCCTAGGTATATATCAAACAAAAATGTGTAATTAGGTACAAGAATGTTTATGACAGCTTCATTCATAATAACCCAAAACAAGAAACAACCCAAATGTCATCAATAGTAGAATGGATGAATAAACTGTAATATATATAATAAACTATAATATATAATGGAATTTTATATGGCAATGAGGAAAAGAAAGAACTATTGTTATATGACATGAATGAACTTAAAAAAATATAACTTCAAGCAAAAGAATATAGACAAACAATTATACATACTTATGATTCAGTTTATAAAAAGCAAAACTAACCTGTGTTTTTAGAAGTCAGAGTAGTGGTTACCCTTGAAGGGCGGGATATGGCTAGAAGGATCCACAGGTGTACAAGTAATGTCATGTGTGATCTGGATACTGGGTATAGGGGTGACTTAATAAAACATCATTGAGCTGTACATTTATGATTTGTGTGTTTCTCTGTATGTATGATATACTACAAAAAATTATTTCCTTAATAAAATGCAAATGCAGGATGTAGAATAGTGTGTCTATTTGGAAAAACACACATCAAATGTTATTAGAGTTTATTGCTGGGACTTGAGATTTGGGGAAATTTTTAACTTAATTCTTATACATTGATATATTGTTTTCATTTCCTACAATGAGCTTACATTCTTTTTTTTCTTTTTTTGGCTGTGTCTGGTCTTAGTTGCAGCACACAGGATTGTCGTTGCAGCATGCAGGATTTTTTGTTGAGGCACGGGCTCTTCATTGTGGTGTGCGGGCTTCTCTCTAGTTGTGGCATGCGGGTTTTCTTTCTCTAGTTGTGGCTCTTGGGCTCCAGGGCATGTAGGCTCTGTAGTTGTGGCGCACAAGCTCCAGAGTGTGTGGGCTCTGTAGTTTGCGGCACACAGGATCTCTAGTTGAGGCTCACGAGCTCAGTAGTTGTGGCATGCAGGCTTAGTTGCCCCACGGCATGTGGTACCTTAGTTTCCTGACCAAAGATCGAACCCACATCCCTTGCACTGGAAGGCAGACTCTTTACCACTGGACCACCAGGGAAGTCCTGAGTCTACATACTTTTAATGTAAATTCATAAATGTGGTCATATATATATGCCTTTTAAATGTTTTTTTCCTTTCCACTTTTTTCCTACCCTCTCTCTTCTATGTCAGCATGACCCCCACCTTACCATAGGTAACATTTTTTTTTATTAATTAATTTTATTTTTGGCTGTGTTGGGTCTTCGTTTCTGTGTGAGGGCTTTCTCTAGTTGCGGCAAGTGGGGGCCACTCTTCATCGCGGTGCACGGGCCTCTCACTGTCGTGGCCTCTCTTGTTGCGGAGCACAGGCTCCAGATGCGCAGGCTCAGTAGTTGTGGCTCACGGGCCTAGTTGCTCCGCAGCATGTGGGATCTTCCCAGACCAGGGCTCGAACCCGTGTCCCCTGCATTGGCAGGCAGATTCTCAACCACTGCACCACCAGGGAAGCCCCAACATTTTTAATATTTGCATATTCTTCTAAATTTTCTCTATATTCTTAAAATCATATATAGATATATACACATATATTGGGGATGCTTTTGGTTATTGTTTTACATAAAAAGCGGAGGTGGGGGAGATAACACCCACACTTTTCACATATTTCTATTTTCATTAAATAATACAGACATCCAGGTCCAGGAAGCACAGAGAATCCCAAATAAGATCAATGCAAAAAGGGCCACATGAAGACACATTGTAATTAAAATGGCAAAAATTAAAGATAAAGAGAAGCTATTAAAAGCAGCAAAGGAAAAGCAACTAGTTACATACAAGGGAACTTGCATAAGACTGTCAGCTGACTTTTCAGCAGAAACTTTGCAGACCAGAAGGGAGTGACAGGATATACTTAAAATGCTGAAAGGAAAAAAACCTAAAAGCAAGAAAACTCTACTCAGCAAGGCTGTCATTCATATTTGAAGGAGAGGATAGTTTTATAGACCAGCAAAAGCTAAAAGAGTTCAGCACCACTAATCTGGCTCTATAAGGAATGTTAAAGGGAATTCTCTAAGTGGAAAAGAAAAGACCACAACTAGAAATATGAAAATAACAGAAGGAAAAATCTCATTGGTAAAGGCAAATATACAGTAAAGGTAGATCAACCATTTATAAAGCTAGTAGGAAGGTGGAAAGACAAAAGTAGTACAATCATCTATGGCCACAATAAGTAATTAAGGGATACACAAAACAAAAAATGTAGAATATGATGTCAAAAACATTAAATGTGGGCTTCCCTGGTGGCACAGTGGTTGAGAATCTGCCTGCCAATGCAGGGGACACGGGTTCGAGCCCTGGTCTGGGAAGATCCCACATGCCGCGGAGCAGCTAGGCCCGTGAGCCACAATTGCTGAGCCTGCACGTCTGGAGCCTGTGCTCCGCAACAAGAGAGGCCGCGACAGTGAGAGGCCCACGCACCATGATGAAGAGTGGCCCCCACTTGCCGCAACTAGAGAAAGCCCTCGCACAGAAACGAAGACCCAACACAGCCATTAATTAATTAATTAATTAATTAATTAATTAATTAAAAAATTAAAAAACATTAAACGTGGGGAAGGGAGGAAAAATGCAGGGTTATTAGGATGCATTTGAACCTAAGAGATCATCAACTCAAAATAATCACATACATATATATAGGCTGCTATATGTAAACCTCATGGTAACCACAAACCAAAAAAATCTACAATAGATACACATGCAAAAAAGAGAAAGGAAACCAAACAAAACACTAAAGATAGTCGTCAAATCACAAGGGAAGAGAGCAAAAGAAACTACAAAAATAGCCCTAAAATAATTAACAAAATGGCAATAAGTACCTACCTATCAATATTTACTTAAATGTAAATAGACTAATTGTGCTAATCAAAAGTCATAGAATGTCAGGATGGATAATAAAACAAGCTCCATATATATTCTGCCTACAAGAAACTCACCTCAGATCTAAAGGCACACATAGACTGAAAGTGAGGGGATGGGAAAAGTTATTCTATGCAAATGGAAATTAAAAGAAAGCTGGGATAGCAATACTTGTATCAGACAAAATAGACTTTAAAACAAAGACTGTAACACAGTCTTTGTAACACAGACACAAAGAAGGACATTACATAATGATAAAGGGATTGATCTAACAAGAAGATATAACAATTGTAAATATATATATGCAACCAACATAGGAGCACCTAATACATAAAGCAAATGTTAACAAACATAAAAGTAGAAATTGACAGTAACACAATAATAGTGGGGGACTTTAACACCCTACTTACATGAATGGACAGATCATCCAGACAGAAAATCAATAAGGAAACACTGGCCTTAAATGATGCACTAGATGAGAGGAGCTTAATAAATATATATAGAACATTCCAACCAAAAGCAGCAGAATACATTCTTTTCAAGTGCACATGGAACATTCTCCAGGATAGATCACATGATAGGGCACAAAATAAGCCTCAATAAATTTAAGAAGACTGAACTCATATCAAGCGTCTTTTGCTACTACAATGATATGAGACTAGAAATCAACAATAAGAAAAAAACTCCAAAAAAACACAAATACATGGAAGCTAAACAATATGCTACTAAACAACCAATGGGTCACTGAATAAATCAAAGAATATGTGGAATAGATCCTGGGCTTCCTAGGCTTATATCCTTTCTCTGTCATTTATTTGTTCATAAATTTAGGTAGTTACTCTTTGGGCTTCAGTTTCTTCATCTGTACAATTAGGTTAATAATAACTATTCTTCAGGGATAATATGAGACCAGAAAAATGAGTTAATGAATATAAACCACTTTGTCCAAAGTAGTTGTTAAAGAAATGTCCCTATAAGGGAGTCCCATCACAACCTTTCTGCTCTTTGGGTCTAAGGCCCTTTGTCAAACTTAGATTGAGAAATTAATCAGTGCCTCAGCCATTTTCCTTCCTCCCATGTTATGGCATATTCCACTCTCTTATGCTCTTGTGGATCTTTATAATTCTCCTCCATGGATATGTTAATTAAGGTACTAGCATTACCCACACCTTATTCTCAGTGAAATAGCCTTGCCCACAGCTGGTATTGGCCAAGTAACCACATTTTCTAGCATATGACTCCACCTGCTCTTCTTCCCCATGCCACAGCTAAATTTTTTTGGCAAGGGAGGGAGAAAGACCTTTTACAAGGGCATAAGTTGGCCTGTATAGACTGGCTTGAAAAAATTAGCTGGGCTAATCAGATACTTTATCTCTTAAATATAAAATATGAAACAGAAAACAACAATAATAAAAAACTAACTGAATTATTACAGCTAAAAGATCATGAGGTATAGTTGGGTCTGGAGAAGCCATGATAGGCCATGTACAGGGAGACTTATGAGTAATAATAAATAATTAGAGGCAGTCAAGTGGCAGTGGGATGGAAAGAAGCAGTCACTTAGTCACTAGAATGAAGACTCTAAGCTCTTACTGAAATTCTTTAGTGTTACCTTGAAGCCAAAACTATCCCCCAACCTAATCTTGGTGAGGTCCATTCCTGTTACAGTGTTTATTCTTGGATTTCTGTACTACTTCTACACCATTACTTTACTTATAACCTTAGAATAAACTTAACTTTACATGAGTTAACTTGAGTGGGTTTCTTGTAACCAACTGAGCCTGAGTAAACCATCTATTCTTTCTTTAATTTCTCATGGATTATAATGGGACATTTTACCCTGGATAAAATTACCAAATATAAAGATGGATTTCATTTACACTAAACTTGCACCAAATAATGACACATATTAGTTGCAAGCACAATTGTGATGTCTCTGTAAATATTCTGCCTGGAAACCAGAGTGGAAAGAAATGGAGCTTTCTGATAGAATGCATGATCATTTGATATAGGTTGAAGGGTTGCAGTGGCAATTAGAAAGGAGCTCATCCAAATCATGTTGATATAAGTATGGGGGTGGAAGTGTGGTCTTGCAGAAATAATCAGGAAAGCCCAAGTCACTGCCTTCAAAGCTCTTGGTTCTGCTAGCTATATCAACACAACATGGGCTACCCTGTCTGGTTTGGCTTACCTCCAGATGAGTCAACAGGTTCTTAATTTGATGCTTTTAGAATGTTCTGGTTTGTCTCTAGGGTATTCTACCTCATTTTTCTTCCATCCTGTCACCATATCCCTTCAAATTTGCCCCTCCCTTTTCCCTGCCTTGGGCTTCCTGTCTTGTCTGGTTGCTTACTCTTTAGCTCTTTGTTACATTTCTGCCCTGCCTGCCTCAGAAGCAAACCTATGCACCATATAGCAGTTCCCTTATATGACAACTTGATTTTTGGAGAATTGACCAAGAGTTCTCTGCTCTATCCTTTCTGAGATCCCTGGTTGAGATCCTACAGATTGTCTGATAAATGTGTTTTATTCCTCTACCAATTTGGTGTCTATGTTCACTCTGGAACTCTCCATTCTTCAACTTCCTCCACAACAACCTCCCAACCCATTTTAAATTCATATATAAATCATCTACTGCTATAGGCTGGAAATAAATGCAACTACTTTGCTGGCATTGATCTGTGGCTTGGATCTGGCTCAACTACTTGGGTACTGGCAAGAGTAACTAACTGGAGACTTCCCTGGTGGCACAGTGGTTAAGAATTCGCCTGCCAATGCAGGGGACATGGGTTTGATCCCCGGTCTGGGAAGATCCCACATGCTATGGAGCAACGAAGCCTGTGTGCCACAACTACTGAGCCTGAGCTCTAGAGCCCGTATGCCACAACTACTGAAGCCTGCGCACCTAGAGCCCCTGCTCTGCAACAAGAGAAGCCACCGCAATCAGAGAAGTCCGCACACCGCAACGAAGAGTAGCCCCCGCTCACTGCAACTACAGAAAGCCCACGCGCAGCAACGAAGACCCAATGCAGCCAAAAATAAATAAAGTTTTTTAAAAAGGCTCACCAGGGAATGGATGGGCAGGCTAATTTAAAAAAAAAAAAGAGTAACTAACAACTGCAGCATGTTAGCCAGTGGAAAGAAAGGGCCTGAAGAATGGACTGAAGCAGAGAGGGTAGAGGGCATTCTTGGACATTGCTTCGACAGGTGCTAACAGACAAATTAAAGGAAATTGGTCCAGGGACTTAGGTATGATTATACTTTAGGTGTCTATGCTAAGATTCTTCAGTTACAAGTAACAGAAAACAATGAAACTACTTCAGGAAAAAATAGATACATTTATTATAAGGACTTAAGGGTGTCTCACAAAACCCAAGGTAAGAACATTACTGGATCTCAGGAATGGACCAGAACAGGCAACTACAAAGTCTTCAGAAAATCAGACAGTAGACAATATCATTTTTTAAAATTTATTTTATTTATTTATTTTTGGCTGTGTTGGGTCTTCGTTGCTATGCGTGGGGTTTCTCTAGTTGTGGCGAGTGGGGGCTACTCTTCATTGCGGTGCGTGTGCTTCTCATTGCGGTGGCTTCTCTTGTTGCGGAGCACGGGCTCTAGGCACGTGGGCTTCAGTAGTTGTGGCACGCGGGCTCGGTAGTTGTGGCACACGGGCTTAGTTGCTCCGCGGCACGTGGGATCCTCCTGGACCAGGGCTCGAACCCATGTCCCCTGCATTGGCAGGTGGATTCTTAACCACTGCGCCACCTGGGAAGTCCCTATCCTTCTTTTTATAATGTTTCCTTTTGCTTCACTCTCTCTGATGAGCAGCTCCTCTGCTCCTCAGAAAGCATGGGGAAATATAGCTTCCCTTCAGGGCCATGGCATTATTGTTTACTTTCTAAGGTCCAGCCACAGAAAAAAATCTCTCTCTCTCTCTCTCTTCCCCCACTGTAATTTCAAACTTCTGGAAAGAGCTTCTAAATAATCAGGTGCTCATCCTTAGGCCAATCAACTTAGGCCTAGGATTGGAACAACAGTTATAAACCATATTCACTGCCATGATATCACCCCTATAAGGAAGAGCGTGGAAAATGGGGGATAATTTAAAGAATCATGTGAAGTGCACAGATGCTCCAAAAGGGATTTATCATTGTGACCAAGCAGTTTTCTTTCAGTACCAAAGTGCATACATATGAGAACAAGCCCTAAAGGCCTCTGCTTCCTTTCAATCCCCTAACAGTGAAGAAGTGAAGAAGACAGAGACTTAAACACAAAAGAAAGTTAAAGTAGTGAAATAAAGTGACTAGTAGCCTCCTTAGTGTGTTGAGTCAAACCAAAATGTAACTAGGCCTGTCACATAATAAGCACTCAAAAAATAAGTTAGCTATTATTATGGAAATCAAAAGAGGCTGGGTATAGTTGGACTCTGAGCAAAAGGAATTGGCTAACCTTTACAGATAGTTCCTGCAGAATGCAAAGGAACCTGGGAAATGTTTCCACTCCTTAGTAGGATATACCTCCATAAGAACCAAGATTTAGGTCTGCCACATACAACTCTCTCTTCCTTGCACAGAGTTGATCAACACTGACAAATTCTTGGGTTTAGGTGCTACTTTTTCAAGATTCTGTGCAAACTTCCCTTTTGTTATGACAACACAACAATTACCTCATCTTTCTTACAGTTGAACCCAAGACAACTCCCCTCAATGAATTCCATTCCAGTCACTTCTACTTCAGAATCAGCCTGATTGAACTTGGAAGGCTCCTGGTATCCTTGATTATGTTTAGAAAACATGTAGTGTACTTTATTGAAATGTGGGAAACACTCAAATAACAATATTATAAGCATATACTATCTCTCCAGGTTGGTTAAATTTTGTTAATCTCCCATTCCTACTGATTCTTAATAATTTAAGTTTGAGAGGCATTTTCTGACTTTGTCTCCAAATGTACCCTTTGGGGGATGTGTGAATTCCTCTGGATAGTAGAGTCACATTGTACACACATATGAGAAGTAAGAATATAAATAATGGGGATGAATCCACTTACCATTCCACTTGGTAAGTCTATGTCTTAGAGTGAGGGTTGGGAGACTTGAATCTGTCCTTCACTTAGGCGATCTCAGGTCCTGTGTGCTTCTCATAGTGCAAGTATGTCACCACCTTTAGTGTGTTTCTAGTGTTTAAACATACATAGATTTCATGCAACAGGGACCCCAAACCCAAGCCACCTACTTAATCTGGTGTTCAATTGAAGAAACAGGGATGTGCTCCATTGCTGGCCCTATTGATAGACATCGTGTACATCTTTCACAAGTGATTTTCAAGGATTATTTTGACTATAGGTTATTCTCCCTTAAAAGTTTAATCCCCTTTAGAATCTGGCCTCAGCACAAAAAGCAATTTCACTGTACTAACTATAGTCTACAGGTTGAGAAAATAGCTTTTGCCCCCCACCAGCTTACTGAGAGTGTGTGTTTTGGACAAGCTGCTAAAAAGGAAGTATATCATAGACAGGACAGGAAAAGATTTGGCCATGGACACCAATCCTCTGAGCACTTGGCAAGTGGTAGTGAAATTCCTCAGTTGTACTCGGAGACAGGGATTGGAAATGGACGTTGTATCCTCATATTCCACTTTACAACCCAAGATTCCATTCTGTCAGTAGAGCAAAAGTTTATGGAAAAATCATGAATGGGGTAGTACATCTTTAAATCAGGACCCAGGAAAAAGGCATCGGTAAAAAATGTGCAGGATGAGGAATGGGGAGTAAGATGAAGTTCCGTTCAAATGAGGGCATTGATTGGGAAAGAATAAAATGCTGGAAATGAGAGTGGGGACCAATGGGAAGATTCCAATGAAGCTGGAAATGTCATATCCCTAAATTCTACTGAGTCTTCTTTACCAGCCTTTCCACCTCTGCCTGTGAAGGTTAACTCTGCTTTGTCCAAAAAAATCTGCAATGGCTTCCCTTAAGGTAGTTTCTTTGCAAAGCACTGCTGACTCTCCTCAGTACCTACTTCACAACCCCCTTTTGCTTTTAGAAATACACCTAGACTCAAGTCCCAGAAGCCCTTGAAGGGTGACCCACTAAAATGTGTGCTATGCACAAAAGCAAGTGCATGATTTTTCCAATTTATACAGACAGAAATCTAGAGAATATGTGTGGGAATGGATATTAAGAGGGTGGGATAATGATGGAAGGAAAATGAAGTTGAATCAGGCCAAATTTATTGATATGAACTCAGTAAGCAGAAATTATGGATTCAGTGTTTAACTCAAGGTGTTAGAAATGGCTCTAACAATTTGGTTGGTTGGCTGAAAATGGATCAAAAAGTTACCTACACTAAATGAAGTTGAAACGCCAGAACTGCCTTGCTGTACTATAAAGGAAGGGATCCAAAGGCTTAGAGAGATTGGAGTGTTAGAGTGGATTTATCATTTAAGATCTGCTCACCCACCATGGATGACACACCTTTCACCATGACTGTGAGAAATAAATTTGTGAGGGAAATTCCAGCATCCTTGAAGAACTCTATGGTCACTCTTCTCCGTAGGCCAGAAATTACAGTGGAAACTGCTGCCACTGAACTAGAATCTTTAAATACAATGAGGATAATTGGAGCCTAAGGTTGCAGGGGCCAAATGGTGAAACTTAATCACCAAAGACAAGATGGGTTTTGTTGCCATAACTGACAATGAAGTCAAAGTAGTAATCAGAATAGCCTAACTTGCAGAGACCTTTGGAGTTGCCTAGTTGATCAGCATGTCCCTAGAAAGGAAATAGATGGGCAATCTACTAAATTCTTAGTTGATCTGTGTAACTGGGAGAGTCCTAGTTTGAGTGAACAACTTCTAATTTGAATCACCAAAACAGAGATTCATTGTCTTTCAATCAATTCCCAGACTTGAGTCAGGTGACAGACCCAGAATTCTTTGAATGAAGGGGAGGCATGTTCCTTTAAGGAAGGACCCTGCTATACTGCCAAAAATGTACACTGTTAATCTTTCTCCCAGCCTTCCTCAAAAGAACCTATGGCCATTTACCAGGGGATTATGCATTGGGGGAGAAAAATCAAACATTTAGAGGATTACTGGACAGTGGCTCTGAACTGGCACTAATTCAGTGAGATCACAAATGATACTGTGAGCCACCATTCCGAGTAGGGGCTTATGAATGTCAGGCGATCAATGTAGTTTTAGCTGAGGTCCATCTCACAGTGGGTCCAGTGAGTCTCCAAACCCATCCTGTGGTTATTTCTCCAGTTCCAGAATGCATAATTGGAATAGACATACTCAACAACTCACAGAATTCACATGTTGGCTCCTTGATTGTGGATTGAGGGCTATTATGGTAGGAAAGGCCAAGTGGAAGCCACCAGAACTGACTCTACCTAGGAAAATAATAAACTAAAAGCAATACCACATTTCTGGAGGGATGGCAAAGATTAGTGCCACTGTCAAGGACTTGAAAGATGCAGGGGCGGTGATTCTCACCACTTCCCAATTCAACTTACCTATTTGCCCTGTGCAGAAAACAGATGGATCTTAGAAAATGACAGTGGATTATTGTGAACTTAACCAGGAGGTGGCTCCAGTTGTAGCTACTATTCCAGATGTGGCTTAGTTGCTTGAGTAATTAACACTTTCTCTGGTGCCTTGTATACAGCTACTGACCTAGCAAATGCTTTTCTTTCTTGATATCTGTTAGTAAAGACAACCAAAAACATTTTACTTTTAGTTGAACATGCCAGCATTCATCTTCACTTTTCTATATCAGGAGCATACTAATTCTCCAGCCCTATGTCATAATTTAGTCTGCAGGGACCTTGATCACCTTTCCCTTCTACAAGATATCACATTGGTCTATTACATTGATGATATTATGCTGATTGGACCTGGTGAGCAAGAAGTAGCAACTACTCTAGACATATGGGTAAGACATGTCAGAAAGTGGGAAATGAATCCAAAAAAATTCAGGGCACTTCAACCTCAGTGAAATTTTCAGGTGTTTGGTGGTATAGAACATGTGGAGATATCACTTCTAAGGCAAAGGATAAGTTGTTGCATGTGGCTCCTACTACATCCAAAAAAAGAGGCACAATGCCTAGTGGACCTCCTTAGAAGGCAACATATTTCTCATTTGAGGGTACTACTCTGACCCACTTATTAAGTAACCTAAAAAGTTGCTAGTTTTGAGTGGGGCTTAGAACAAGAGAAGGCTCTACAACAGACAGGCTGCCATGCAAGCTGCTTTGTTACTTGGGCGATATGATTCATCTAATCTGATGGTGTTTGAAGTGGCAGTGGCAAGTAGAGATGCTATTTGGAGCCTTGGCAGGCCCTTGGAGGTGAATTGCAGTGCAGGCGCTTAGGGTTTGGGATCAATACCCTGCCTTCCTCTGTGGATAACTATTTTCATTTTGAGAAACAGCTTTTGGTTTCCTACTGGGCCTTAGTAGAGACTGAATACTTTACCATGGGTCACCAAGTTACCATGCAACCTGAGCTGCCCATTGTGAACTGGGTGTTATCTGTACCACGAAGCCATAAATTTTGCCATGTTCAGCAGCACTCTATTATCAAAAGGAAGTGGTAGATACAAGATTGGACTTGACCATACTCTGAAAGCCTAAGAAAGTTACATGAGGAAGTGGCCCAAATGCCACAAATCTATATATTTGTGGACTATGACCAATGATTTAGCTAGATGGTAAGGAACTTAGAAGAAACATGATTGGAAAACTGGTGGCAAGGAGGTCTGCGGAACTGTTATATGGATAGATCTCTCTGAATAGGTAAAGAATGTGAAGATATCTATATCTCATCTAATTCTCATCAAAGCATGACCTCAACAGAGGATGATTTTAATAATCAAGTGGATAGAATGGCCCTTTTTGTGGATATCTCATAGAGTGTTTCTTAGTATTACCATGTCCTGGGATTAAATGTTCCAAGGATGTGGAGAAAAGGGAACCCTTGTACACTGTGGGTGGGAATATAAATTGATGCAGCCAGTATGGAAAACAGTATGGAGGTTTCTCAAAAAACTAAAAACAGAACTACCATATGACCCAGAAATTCCACTCCTGAGTATATATCTGAAAAAAATGGAAACACTAATTCGAAAGGAGGACACATGTACCCCAATGTTCATAGCAACATTATTTACAATAGCAAAGACATGGAAGCAAACTAAGTGCACATCAATAGAAGAATGGATAAAGAAGATGTGGTATATATATATATATATATATATATATATATATATATATATATATATATATATATATACATACACACACATATACATACAATGGAATGTTACTCATCCATTAAAAAGAATGAAATTAAAAAGAATGAAATAATGCCATTTGCAGCAACATGGATGGAATTGGAGGGCATTATGCTAAGTGAAATAAGTCAAGCAGAGAAAGACAAATACTATATGATATCACTTATATGTGGAATCTAAAAAATACAACAAACTAGTGAATATAACGTAAAAGAAGCAAACTCACAGATACAGAGAATAAACTAGTGGTTACCAGTGGGGAGAGGGGAGGGGGAGGGGCAAGATAGGGGTAGGAGATTAAGAGGTACAGACTATTGGTATAAAATAAGCTACAAGGATATACTGTACAACACACAGAATATAGCCAATATTATATAATAACTATAAATGGAGTACAACCTTTAAAAATTATGAATTGTTTTATTGTACACCTGTAACATATAATATTTTACAGCAACTATACTTCAATAAAAACTTTTTATAAATTTTTTTAAATTGTTAAAAATAAAGTTTATGGAAAACTATGACCACCCAATTCAGGCCCAAACCCTCCATGAGTGAATGTTTGGGACATACCACCAGGCAAAGAATTATAATTAACAGAGGAAAAAAGAACTATGGAATGGGTAGTAGAAGAAGTTAGTTATAAATACCAGCTATGACCATGTGACCAGTTACAGAAATGAGAACTACTATAGTTAGGAATATTTTTCCTTCATAACCTCCCAGGTTAGCTTCACTATGAGGCTTCTCATTATTGTCTCTATGTGCTGCGAGCGTAGGTGCTTACCTTTTTAAAGGAGTGGTCAGAGAAGTAGCACTGCATGGCAATTTCTCTCAAATTTCTTTCCCAAGTCCTTACTAATGGTGGTCTTTGTGGGTCTGGCAAATTGTGTAATAGCTATAAGCAAGTAGTTGTCAATTTGGGTGGAGAAAGTCCCATGCAAAAAGAGGTTAGATTTCTCCATAAGATCGAATGTGTTTTTTATATGAACTGTCTTTTCTTTAACACTCAAGAGCCATGATTGTTTATTGTGAGCAACCAGTGTTGTAACTGTTGTAGAGCCCACTTCCACTGAATGTTATATAAAGCTTGCAGTTGGTATTGTGAGAGGTTAGGTTAGGGAAGAACTTGCAAACTGGTTGCAATCTCTGATTTTTTAGACATGTCTTGGTACAGGAAACATCATGTAGTATACATTGCCTTCCTTATATATATATTGGTGGCCCAGGGAGAGCCAGGGTTCTCCAGAGAAGCAGAACCAACAGGAGATAGATAGAGATACAGAAGAGAGAGAGAGAGAGAGAGAGAAAATTATTTTAAGGTATTGGCTCACTTAATTATGGAGGCTTGGCAAGTCCAAAACCTAATGGGGTAGGATGGAAGGCTGGAGACTCAGGGAAGAGTTGCAGCTCTACTCCAGACAGTCTGCTGGCAGAATTCTTCCTTGCCCAAGGGAAGATCAGTCTTTGTTGTGTTAAGGTCTTCAACCGATTGGATGTGACTCACATTGTGGAGGGTAATCTACTTTACTTGATGTTCACTGTTAAATGTCAATGTCATCCCCCAAAATACACCTTCACAGAAACACCTAAAATGTTTGAGAAAATATCTGGGTGCTGTGGCTCAGTCAAGTTGACACATAAAATTAACCATCACAGAGGAGGTTCATGGTAAGGTGCCAATTTCTTTCCACCTCAATAAGTGGGGCTTGCATTAGAGGAGGAAAGAGATCATTATAATTAAAAGGAAAAGAAACCAATAGCTGCAAGAGTATACATTGTTAGCAGAGTTTATACTTATCATTATCCCAGAGATTACTAGAAGGTATAATTTTATCTCTGTAATCCCATAGGGTGTGTTAGTGTTGGTTCTTGATTACAACATCTCTAATTTAATTGTACAATCATGAGCATCCTAGTTGTAATATTGGGTACATACTGTTTCTGTGCATTCTTTTTTTTTTTATAAACCACTTTATTGAGATAATATATCAAACAATTCTCCCATTTAAAGTACACAATTCAATGGTTTTTAGTATATTCACAGACTTGTGCAACCAACACCAGAACCAATTTTAGAACATTTTCATCAACACAAGAGATAATCCCACCCCCCCATAAGCAGTCATTCCTCATTCCTGTCACCCCAGTCCCTGGTCACCACTGCTCTACTTTCTGTCTCCATGGATTTACCTCTTTGGGTCATTTCATAGAAATTGAATCATTCAATATGTGGCCTGTCATGTCTGGCTTCTTTCAGTGAGACCATGTTTTCAAGGTTCAGCCATGCTGTAGTGTGTGTCAGTATTTCATTCCTTTTTTTTCTTTTTTAGTATTAGTTGTTTTTTTATTTGTTTGTTTGTTTGTTTGTACTGCAGGTTCTTATCAGTCATCAATTTTATACATATCAGTGTATACATGTCGATCCCAATCGCCCAATTCAGCACACCACCATCCCCACCCCACCGCAGTTTTCCCCCCTTGGTGTCCATACGTTTGTTCTCTACATCTGTGTCTCAACTTCTGCCCTGCAAACCGGTTCATCTGTATCATTTTTCTAGGTTCCACATACATGCGTTAATGTACGATATTTGTTTTTCTCTTTCTGACTTACTTCACTCTGTATGACAGTCTCTAGATCCATCCACGTCTCAACAAATGACTCAATTTCGTTCCTTTTTATGGCTGAGTAATATTCCATTGTATATATGTACCACATCTTCTTTATCCATTCGTCTGTCAATGGGCATTTAGGTTGCTTCCATGACCTGGCTATTGTAAATAGTGCTGCAATGAACATTGTGGTGCATGTGTCTTTTTGAATTACGGTTTTCTCTGGGTATATGCCCAGTAGTGGGATTGCTGGATCATATGGTAATTCTATTTTTAATTTTTGAAGGAACCTCCATATTGTTCTCCACAGTGGCTGTATCAATTTACATTCTGATCAACAGTGCAAGAGGGTTCCCTTTTCTCCACACCCTCTCCAGCATTTCTTGTTTGTAGATTTTCTGATGACGCCCATTCTAGCTGATGTGAGGTGATACCTCATTGTAGTTTTGATTTGCATTTCTCTAATAATTAGTGATGTTGAGCATCTTTTCATGTGCTTCTTGGCCATCTGTATGTCTTCTTTGGAGAAATGTCTATTTGGGTCTTCTGCCCATTTTTGGATTGGGTTTTTTGTTTCTTTAATATTGAGCTGAGTGAGCTGTTTATATATTTTGGAGATTAATCCTTTGTCCGTTGACTCGCTTGCAAATATTTTCTCCCATTCTGAGGGTTGTCTTTTCATCTTGTTTATGGTTTCCTTTGCTGTACAAAAGCTTTGAAGTTTCATTAGGTCCCATTTGTTTATTTTTGTTTTTATTTCCATTACTCTAGGAGGTGGATCAGAAAAGATCTTGCTGTGATTTATGTCAAAGAGTGTTCCTCCTATGTTTTCCTCTAAGAGTTTGATAGTGTCTGGTCTTACATTTAGGTCTCGAATCCATTTTGAGTTTATTTTTGTGTATGGTGTTAGGGAGTATTCTAATTTCATTCTTTTACATGTAGCTGTCCAGTTTTCCCAGCACCACTTATTGAAGAGACTGTCTTTTCTCCATTGTATATCTTTGCCTCCTTTGTCACAGATTAGTTGACCATAGGTGCGTGGGTTTATCTCTGGGCTTTCTATCTTGTTCCATTGATCTATGTTTCTGTTTTTGTGCCAGTACCATATTGTCTTGATTACTGTAGCTTTATAGTATAGTCTGAACTCAGGGAGTCTGATTCCTCCAGCTCTGTTTTTTTCCCTCAAGACTGCTTTGGCTATTCAGGGTCTTTTGTGTCTCCATACAAATTTTTAGATGATTTGCTCTAGTTCCATAAAAAATGCCATTGGTAATTTTATAGGGATTGCACTGAATCTGTAGATTGCTTTGGGTAGTAGAGTCATTTTCACAATATTGATTCTTCCAATCCAAGAACATGGTATATCTCTCCATCTATTGGTATCATCTTTAATTTCTTTCATCAGTGTCTTATAGTTTTCTGCATACAGGTCTTTTGTCTCCCTAGGTAGGTTTATTCCTAGGTATTTTATTCTTTTTGTTGCCATGGTAAATGGGAGTTTTTCCATAATTTCTCTTTCAGATTTTTCATCATTAGTGTATAGGAATGCAAGAGATTTCTGTGCATTAATTTTGTGTCCTGCCACTTTACCAAAATCATTGATTAGCTCTAGTAGTTTTCTCGTGGCATTTTTAGGATTCTCTATGTATAGTATCATGTCATCTACAAACAGTGACAGTTTTACTTCTTCTTTTCCAATTTGTATTCCTTTTATTTCTTTTTCTTCTCTGATTGCCATGGCCAGGACTTCCAAAACTATGTTGAATAATACTGGTGAGAATGGACATCCTTGTCTCGTTCCTGATCTTAGAGGAAATGCTTTCAGTTTTTCACCGTTGAGAATGATGTTTGCTGTGGGTTTGTCATATATGGCCTTTATTATGTTGAGGTAGGTTCCCTCTATGCCCACTTTCTGGAGAGTTTTTATCAGAAATGGGTGTTGAATTTTGTCAAAAGCTTTTTCTGCATCTATTGAGATGATCATATGGTTTTTATTCTTCAATTTGTTAATATGGTGTATCACTTTGATTGATTTGCATATATTGAAGAATCCTTGCATCCCTGGGATAAATCCCACTTGACCATGGTGTATGATCCTTTTAATGAGTTGTTGGATTCTGTTTGCTAGTATTTTGTTGAGAATTTTTGCGTCTATATTCATCAGTGATATTGGTCTGTAATTTTCTTTTTTTGTAGTATCTTTGTCTGGTTTTGGTATCAGGGTGATGGTGGCCTCATAGAATGAGTTTAGGAGTGATCCTTCCTCTGCAATTTTCTGGAAGAGTTTGAGAAGGATGGGTGTTAGCTCTTCTCTAAATGTTTGATAGAATTCACCTGTGAAGCCATCTGGTCCTGGACTTTTGTTTGTTGGAAGATTTTTAATCACAGTTTCAATATCATTACTTGTGATTGGTCTGTTCATATTTTCTGTTTCTTCCTGGTTCAGTCTTGGAAGGTTATACCTTTCTAAGAATTTGTCCATTTCTTCCAGGTTATCCATTTTATTGGCATAGAGTTGCTTGTAGTAGTCTCTTAGGATGCTTTGTATTTCTGCGGTGTCTCTTGTAACTTCTCCTTTTTCATTTCTAAATTTAGTGATTTGAGTCCTCTCCCTCTTTTTCTTGATGAGTCTGGCTAATGGTTTATCAATTTTGTTTATCTTCTCAAAAAACCAGCTTTTAGTTTTATTGATCTTTGCTATTGTTTTTTTTTTTTGTTTCTATTTCATTTATTTCCGCTCTGATCTTTATGATTTCTTTCCTTCTGCTAACTTTGGGTTTTGTTTGTTCTTCTTTCTCTAGTTCCTTTAGGCGTAAGGTTAGATTGTTTACTTGAGATTTTTCTTGTTTCTTTAGGTAGGCTTGTATAGCTATACACTTCCCTCTTAGAACTGCTTTTGCTGCATCCCATAGGTTTTGGGTCGTCGTGTTTTCATTGTCATTTGTCTCTAGGTATTTTTTGATTTCCTCTTTGATTTCTTCAGTGATCTCTTGGGTATTTAGTAACGTATTGTTTAGCCCCCATGTGTTTGTGTTTTTTACGATTTTTTCCCTGTAATTCATTTCTAATCTCATAGCATTGTGGTCAGAAAAGATGCTTGACATGATTTCAATTTTCTTAAATTTACTGAGGCTTGATTTGTGACCCAAGATGTGATCTATCCTGGAGAATGTTCCATGCACACTTGAGAAGAAAGTGTAATCTGCTGTTTTTGGATGGAATGTCCTATAAATATCAATTAAATCTGTCTGGTCTATTGTGTCATTTCGATGATCTGTCCATTGGTGTAAGTGAGGTGTTAAAGTCCCCCACTATTATTGTGTTACTGTCGATTTCCTCTTTTACAGCTGTTAGCAGTTGCCTTATGTATTGAGGTGCTCCTATGTTGGGTGCATATATATTTATAATTGTTATATCTTCTTCTTGGATTGATCCCTTGATCATTATGTAGTGTCCTTCCTTGTCTCTTGTAACATTCTTTATTTTAAAGTCTATTTTATCTGATATGAGTATAGCTCCTCCAGCTTTCTTTTGATTTCCATTTGCATGGAATATCTTTTTCCATCCCCTCACTTTCAGTCTGTATGTGTCCCTAGGTCTGAAGTGGGTCTCTTGTAGACAGCATGTATATGGTTCTTGTGTTTGTATCCATTCAGCGAGCCTGTGTCTTTTGGTTGGAGCATTTAATCCATTCACGTTTAAGGTAATTATTGATATGTATGTTCTTATGACCATTTTCTTAATTGTTTTGTGTTTGTTTTTGTAGGTCCTTTTCTTCTCTTGTGTTTCCCACTTAGAGAAGTTCCTTTAGCATTTGTTGTAGAGCTGTTTTGGTGGTGCTGAATTCTCTTAGCTTTTGCTTGTCTGTAAAGCTTTTGACTTCTCCATCGAATCTAAATGAGATCCTTGCCGGGTAGAGTAATCTTGGTTGTAGGTTCTTCCCTTTCATCACTTTAAGTATATCATGCCACTCCCTTCTGGCTTGTAGAGTTTCTGCTGAGAAATCAGCTGTTAACCTTATGGGAGTTCCCTTGTATGTTATTTGTCGTTTTTCCCTTGCTGCTTTCAATAATTTTTCTTTGTCTTTAATTTTTGCCACTTTGATTACTATGTGTCTTAGCGTGTTTCTCCTTGGGTTTGTCCTGTATGGGACTCTCTGCGCTTCCTGGACTTGGGTGGCTATTTCCTTTCCCATGTTAGGGAAGTTTTCGACTATAATCTCTTCAGATATTTTCTCTGGTCCTTTCTCTCTCTCTTCTCCTTCTGGGACCCCTATAATGCGAATGTTGTTGCATTTAATGTTGTCCCAGAGGTCTCTTAGGTTGTCTTCATTTCTTTTCATTCTTTTTTCTCTAGTTTGTTCCCCAGCAGTGAATTCCACCATTCTGTCTTCCAGGTCTCTTATCCGTTCTTCTGCTTCAGTTATTCTGCTATTGATTCCTTCTAGTGTAGTTTTCATTTCAGTTATTGTATTGGTCATCTCTGTTTGTTTGTTCTTTAATTCTTCTAGGTCTTTGTTAAACATTTCTTGCATCTTTTCGATCTTTGCCTCCATTCTTATTCTGAGGTCCTGGATCATCTTCACTATCATTATTCTGAATTCTTTTTCTGGAAGGTTGCCTATCTCCACTTCATTTAGTTGTTTTTCTGGGGTTTTATCTTGTTCCTTCATCTGGTATACAGCCCTCTTCCTTTTCATCTTGTCTATCTTTCTGTGAATGTGGTTTTTGTTCCACAGGCTGCAGGATTATAGTTTTTCTTGCATCTGCTGTCTGCCCTCTGGTGGTTGAGGCTATCTAAGAGCCTTGATGGGAGGCTCTGGTGGCGGGTAGAGCTGACTCTCTGTGCATTCTTTAAATAAGACTTGATAGATAGTGGCCTATTGCTCTACTTACTTGATGGCATTAGTTAATAATAGTGGATTTCATTTCGTTTGAGGTAGAAATTGGCCCATAGTGCTTAGAAGGCACCTGGAGTCACCAACAGTATTATAGAGTCTGGCTTAGGAAGGAGGGGTGTTGCTAGTAGTAGTAGAGATAGGAGGTAGAGTACTAGTCTCAGTGTTGACGCCTGTGGTCATGTTAGTAGGATTGACCAATCTGAATAACCAACAAAGTGATTCCCATTATCCTCAATCTGACCAGTGTGATATGAATGTGGCATGCTAAGGTGATCCACCAATGGGCATGTAGTCTACACTGGTGAATGTAGGAACTTTTCAAGTAAGGAAAGGCCACAGCAATGGAGTAGGGGTTAAAGTCAGAGGTCATCTGCAGCCGTCAGTAGTGGATCTAATTGTCCACTGTATATCTCTCAGGGACAATTAATTCCACCTCTTGGGTGCCAGAATCTGATCCAGATTTGTTCCACAGTGCCTTTAGTAGAGCAAAGTATGTGATGACATATGGATGCCTCTCTCTCCAGATAGTGGTGAGTGGTTTGCTCTGCTTATGCTGGAAGATGAACAGACACAGGCTGAGGATGGTTCCAGAGCCAATAGTCCACATCAGATCCTCATCAGGATTGAGGAGGAAATAGCTAGGATCTAGATTTTCTATGAGGGAGAAAGGAAAAGTTAAAGTATCAGGTGGTTATTCCTCTGCTGTGAGCAATAATGTCAGGGTTACCATGTTCGTGAAAACTGATAATTGTGTTGTATCCAGTGTGGGTATATACAACAGCAGTGGTTGCAGCATCTCTGTTGGTGGTCTCCTTATTTTCTGTGGATTTAAATATGGCATAGTTATGCCATGGTAGGGGAGGCAGTGTGAATTTAACGTAAATGGGACTATCGATGGTATCAACCACTTGGGGGACCATTGTCTTCCAAATTCTCTCGATAGTCCTTATTTTAAAAGCCCGTTATGTCTTTCTATGGTATCTGCTGGCGTAGGATGATAGGGTAGGTGAAAAACACAAGCAATGTTATTTTGTAATGCCCATTGTTGCATATGCTTTGCAGTGAAGTGGGAGCTTTGATCTGAGTGTGTAACACTCCCAAAGGCTGCAAAAGCTGTTTTGTTAACCTCTCAGTAACATTAGGAAAGACTGGTGCCTTACACAAGTAAGCCAATAGAAGGTCTGTGTGGGTTTTTACCATTGTTAAGGCATATTTAATGACTCTTGCTGCTACAGGAAGAGGCCCAGTGAAGTTGATTTGCCAGTTCTGTTGTGGCCCTTCTCCTCTAAAAATTTCTCCAGTGTTTAGATTTTGGGCACTTGGTACAGTCTCTAATGGCTTTGTGTAAATGTCTTTCCAGTAGGTCAACTCTTCTATTAACAATCCATTTTCATAACCCCATGATACTCAAATACCCTGGCCTCTTGGGTGCATACCAGTAGAAGGCATAGGGTGACTAGTCCCAAAGTTCTGGGGACTCTCTGTCCTTCAAGAAGCTTATCTGTTTCAATGGTCTGGTTAGTTAATCAGCTTTGGTATTGTATCATCCCTCCTCCATGCCTTGTTTGGTATGAGGTGAGATATGGTATACCAAGATGGGCAGAGTAAGAGCTAATGTGGCAATTTTTTCCCATATCTCTTTACCCCAAATGTCTCAACCTTGTATTTTCCAGCTGTGATTTTGTTGAAGTCCTGATGAAGTTAGTTGTTAGCCCATTAGCCATCAACCAGGAGTTGGTAAACATAGAACCTTAGGAAAATGTTTGTCAAAGGCACACTTTAGTGCTAATGGTATTACATGCAGCTCAGGCCATTGGGTACTTTATCTATCCCCCTTATGGAAATTGGAGTGTTTGGATAGGGATGATAAGCTGTGGTTGTCCATTGTCTGACTCCCTTATACTCCATGCTCACTTCATTGGTAAATACAGACCATTGTTTTTCTCATTTTGAGAGTACTGACCATCCTCCTACCAGTCCCCATTGAGCAAGAAGTGGGGACATTTCTTGGGACTTTGGCAAGTTATCCTCAGTGGCAGAGTATATGGCTATTTCCTCTTGGAGTTGTGAAACTCCTATAAGGCTAGGTTTCTCTTGATCCTTACTTGGCTCTGCCCCAGTAAGGCCTTAAGTTTCAATAAGTGCCCAGTATGTCACCAGGAGTTGTTTCTCTACTGGTGAATACCTTTGACCTGAGTCTGGGGGCTTCTTATACCAAAAGCTTATGCATAGCCATTTACATGTCCTTTTGGTCCAGAGGCTCCAGGAAGCAATTTTTGGATTGGCCCAAACTTCTAATTATAAGTTGTGTCCTCGAGGCACTAGTGGGACTGCCAAAGTAATAGCCTCCTTTAGTTTATTAGCCTCCTTAGTGCCTGTTTTTGCTCAGGTCTTCACTGAAAAGTGAAAGACTTGTAGGTTTCTTGATAAACAAAGACCAACATTGGAGGTGAGGAACGTGTTGGCACCAAAATCCAAATATTCTTTCCAAATCTTGGGCCTCCTTTACCAATGTGGGAGGCTTGAGTGCTAGGTTCTTATCTTTTATCAAATTGGGAATAGCTCCCCTTCTAAGTTCCAAATATAGCTCCCAAATTTAGCAGAGAGGGGCCTTGTATCTTATGTGGGGCAACTGTCCATTCCCTCTCAGTGAGGTGCTTGCTCACAGTTTTAATGACCTGTGAGACAGAGTCTTAGTCAGGTCCGATGAGAAGGGTGTCATTGATATAATGCCAAAGCTGGGTTTCTAGTGCAAGTGGGTCAGGCATTTAGGTCGTGCTTACGAAGATGGTGCAGGACTATTTAAATACCCCACAGGCAACTGGAAAAAAAGTGTACAGTTGACCTTCAAAGGTGAAGGTAAGTTATGGTTGACTCCTGTGAAATGTTTATAGAATAGAACATGTTAGCTAAGCCTATAACTGCAAACCATTTTACCCATATTGTTTTAAATGTCATCCATTAAGATGACAATATCTAGTAGAGGTGCTCTAATAAAAGGAATATCTTTTTTAACTCTCTATAGTCTATAGTTATCCTCTACTCATTAGTTGTGGCTTTAAGCACAGGCGACACCAGAGAATTCAAACGTAGTAAGAATCAGTGCCCCTTCTTTAACAAAGTCAGCTATGAGAAGCCGTAATCTTTCAGTGCCTCGCCTTAGCTGGTACTGTGGTAACTTCACCACCCATACCAGTAGAAAAAGGTTAACTGGTTCTTACTGGGTGGTGCCCAACAACAGTGTAAAAGCCTTAGGCTTGTTCCATGAGGTTAACTGCTGACTAAAAAGGTCCATTCCCATAGTGGGGAAAAAAAGATGGTGGTGGTGGGATGGGGAATAACTAGGAGAGAAGCATCTTTTAGCAATAACAGAACCAATTTTAATAGTTAATCAGGTAACTTCCCTTTTAATTAATCTTCCTCCCAAGCTGGTCACCTCCTGGGGAGAGGAGGTCCCTTTAAAACATGACTGCTTCCTGGGGTTAGGGAGATATGGGTACTCATGTCCAACAGAGCCAGCCCAGCCAGTACTGATTATATTTTGGAACTGAAGCCACAGTTAATGTGGTAAAAGGGTAATTTTCTGCCAGAAAGGGGCACTTCCATGACCACTAGATCCCTGTGTAGCAGGTCCCTGTCACTGGCAGAGATTAGGAGCAAGTACGGAGGTAAAGCTACCCCCAACGGGGAAGCCAGTAATCGGTTGTAATCTAACTCTAGTAAGGATTGTAATTGTTGCACCTATTTACCAGAGGTTATTCAATTTGGGAGCCTCCTGTCCCTTGGGTTGCAGTATAACCTCTCTTGTTTACCTCAAAGCTCATGCTCAAACAAAGGCCTAGCTGTAGATGGTCTGTTTGGCCTAGGAGGAAGGTGATCTCACTGTTGACAGTAATTTTGATTTGGACCCAATGGGGTGTTGTTTGTAACAGGCAACACTTGATTCTGAGTTAGTCTTTCTTGAGTTTCTATTAAATCCAGGGCAGCACTTCCCTGGTGGTCCAGTGGTTGAGAATCCATCTTGCAATGCAGGGGACGCCTGTTCGATCTCTGGTAGGGGAACTAAGATCCCACATGCTGCGGGACAACTAAGCCCGCACACCACAACTACTGAGCCCACGCACCACAACAAGAGAGCCCACTTGCCACAACTACAGAGCCCACATGCTCTGGAACCCGCACGCCACAACTAGAGAGAAGCCCGTGCGCCACAACGAAGAGCCACAAAAGATCCTGCGTGCCGCAACTAAGACCTGACACAGCCAAAAATAAATAAATAAATAATAAAACCTGATTTTATAAAATAAATAAATAATCAATCAATCAATCAGTCAATCCAGGGCACCTATGTCCTCTTTAATGCTTTAGCATTAGTCATCATTGCCACTAAAGAAGACTTATATTTGTCAAGAGTCTTCCTGAGAAACAACTGGGCAGATTTAGGACTCAGTTCAGCCTCCTCTGGACTTGCCATGTCATCATGCGGCACACCATGTATTGCCTGATAAGCCCACTCCAACATCCCCAACTGGTGGAGGAGAGGGTTAACCTTGGCTAACATTTTCCACTGATAGTTGGCCCAGGCCACTATAGGTCTAACATAGAGTGCAAAGCCTTCCAAGCCATAAAAATTCACATCAACAAAGTATAAATTTGGACCAGGGTTCAAAGTTTCCCCTGGGACCATTACAACCTTCTACACTAATTGTGCAGGATCCTTTAACAAGGATACCATTTTTTTCATCTCATACTACAGCAGCCAGTTGTTTAGTTACAGCTCCCATTAGGTGGAAATTGCTCCTTACCAGAAACATCCTATGTACCCAGGCAGCACTTTTTCATCTGGTTCCTGAGCTAGGTCATTAAGAAGAGACTAGGCCTCAGGGTGAGAGAGAGGATGTATCTCCTACACCAAGTGAAAACCAGTTTCTGGTTTTTGGCCCTCCCATTTTGTCTTTTTTTTTTTATTACTTTGTGAGTTGTCACCAGTAAAGCAGAGGGCAAATTATCCCAGTCACTATTATGGTGACATCATGCTGCCTTTTCTTCTAGAGAGCACTAGTCCTCCTCCCCAGGGTCTTCCCCTCCATCTAGTCTCTCTAGAAAGTTTGGGCTTCTACCTCCTTTTCAGGTGGCATGCTGGTGAGAAGCTGCCTAGAGCAAGGCTTAGCATGAGACTTGTGGTTTAGAACACCTGTTCAGCAGGACAATGACCTTTTTCAGAGTCCTGGAAGGGGCAGGATTATATATTTCCTTGTCTTTAGGCATTTTAAGAAATGCTTTAGCCAGCTCACTCCAAGGGTTGGGATCTCCATATCCCTCTGGGGAAGGACTAGAATGACAACACCTGCAACATCATAATTGAGTGTCACAACAGCAGAGGCATGCTAGTTATTTGCAAAAGCTCTCCCCTAACTGTGCTTAAGAGAACAGCCTTGGCCTAATGTCTGCCTTATCAGCTCCTTTGCTTGCCATAACAGTCCCCATGACAAGGATATCCTCTCAATTCAGAGTACCCCAAATCACCAGCCTGGCTAAGGAGAGCTCTTCTTATGATAGCCTGTTAAGGGGACACAGGCAGCTCACCCTTAGTCCAGAAGCACGAACTCCTCCCCTTTTCCTACTCAGGCCCACAGGTCTTACAACTTCCAGTACCTGCCTAGTGAGGGACCCAGGTGTGTGGGCTGATATCCTCTGGCTGATTGACACCTCTGACCACAAAAGTCAGTTTTAATGTTATGCGTTCACTCAACTCCTGGTGCTACTGCTTGGCCAAGCTAATGAGATAAAAGGGAAAATCACAAAAAAATATAGAGTGAAGTACAACAAAGAGCAATGCCATGCCAAAAAGACTTAGAGTTATTCCAATTTTGAGTCCCAATTACTTAAGGCTTTCAATGAACTATTTGATAATTGACTGTCTTACTGATAGGCTAGGGCCCATGTCAATTCCTTGATCATCATGGGAATCCTGTCCTTATCACCACATATAGTGAGCTCAAGGATTTTGAGATAAGACCATGAGGTGATGGTAGCACATAACGAGCTTAATTTGGGTGGCAATTGAACAGGTTGTATGAGAGAAGAAGTCCTTCACAGCACATGACCTTCCAGAGAGAGCCACACCAGGCCACTACCCAGAAAGGGAAGAAGGCAAGGGAACACTCAGGGGAGAGCAGAATCAAAGAAGGGGTTATGTACCTAGGCAAAGTCACTCAGCAGTAAGATGGGGAGTCTCTGGGTCAGAAAGCCTCAATAGGTAGCATCAGCTTGAGTTCTTTTATAGCTACAGGGTTAGTTTTTGTCTACATCTAACAGATGTTGGATGCAGTTTTGTGAGGTATATGAAGTAGGAAGTCTCCTAATGGCTAAAAATCTGCTTAGTTGCTCTATATTTTTAAAAATTGGAAGTGGTGGAGTCAAGATGGTGGAGTAGAAGGACTTGAGCTCACCTCCTCACAAAAACACAAAACTCACAACTAACTGCTGAGCAACCATCAACAAAAAAGACTGGAATCTACCAAAAAAGATATTCTACATTCAAAGACAAAGAAGTCACAGTGAGATGGTAGGAGGGGAGCATGTGTGATACAATCAAATCTCATATCTGCTAAGTGAGCCACCCACAAACTGGAAAATAATTATATCGCAGAGGTTCTCCCACAGGAGTGAGAGTTCTGAGCCCCAGGTAAGACTCCCCAGCCTGGGGGTCTGGCATCAGGCGGAGGAGCCCCCAGAGCATTTGGCTTTGAAGGCCAGTGGGACTTTAATGCAGGAGCTCCACAAGACTGGGGGGAAAGAGAGACTGCACTCTTGGAGGGTGCACACAAGGTTTCACATGCACTGGGACCCAGGGCAAAGCAGTGACTCCATAAGAGTTTGGGCCAGACCTACCTGTGGGTCTTAGAGGGTCTCCTGGGGAGGTGGGGGTCAGCTGTGGCTTACTGTTGGGACAAGGACACTGGTGGCAGGGAATATTCACTGGAGTGAGCTCTCCCAGAGGTCACCACTTTGGCACCAGACTTGGCCCCACCCAGCAGCCTGCAGGCTCCAGTGTTGGGACGCCTCAGGCCAAACAAACAGGGTGGGAACACAGCCACACCCATCAGCAGACAGGCTGCCTAAAGTCATCCTGAGGCCACAGCCACTTCTAAACACACTCCTTGATACAGCTCTGCCCACCAGAGGGACAAGACCGAGCTCCACCCACTAATGGGCAGACCCCAGTCCTTCCCACCAGGAAGCCTGCACAAGCCTCAACCTCACCTACCAGGGGACAAACATCAGAAGCAACAGGAACTACAAACCTGGAGCCTGTGGAACAAAGACCACAAACACGGAAAGTTAGAAAAAAATGAGATGGCAGAGAAATAGGTTCCAGATGAAGGAACAAGACAAAACTGCAGGAGAACTAAGTGAAGTGCAGATAGGTAACCTACCTGAAAAAGAATTCAGAGTAATGATAGTAAAGGTGATACAAGATCTCGGAAAAAGAACAGAGGTACAGACTGAGAAGATACAAGAAATATTTAACAAAGACCTAGAAGAAATAAAGAACAAACAGAGATGAACAATGCAATACCTGAAATGAAAAATACACTAGAAGGAATCAATAGCAGTAAAAATGAGGCAGAAGAATGAATAAGAGAGCTGGAAGACAGATTAGTGGAAATCACTGCCACAGAACAGAATAAAGAAAAAAGAATGAAAAGAAATGAGGACAGTCAGAGACCTCTGGGACAACATTAAATGCACCAACATTTGCATTATAGGGGTCCCAGAAGGATAAGAGAGAGAGAAAGGGCCTGAGAAAATATTTGAAGAGATAATAGCCAAAAAATTCCCTAACATGGGAAAGGAAAAACTCAAGTCCAGGAAGCACAGAGAGTCCCATACAGGACAAACCCAAGGAGGAACATGCCAAGACACATATTGGTAAAACTGACAAAAATTAAAGACAAAGAGAAAATATTAAAAGCAACAGGGGGGAATTCCCTGGTGGTCCAGTGGTTAGGACTTGGTGCTATCAATGCCAGGGCCCGGGTTCAATCCCTGGTCAGGTAACTAAGATCCGGCAAGCCACATAGTGCAGCCAAAAAAAAATAAAAAATAAAATAAAATAAAAGCAACAAGGGAGAAGCAACAAATAACATGCAAGGGAATCCCCATAAGGTTATCAGCTGATTTTTCAGCAGAAATTCTGCAGGAAAGAAGGGAGTGGCATGATACATTTAAAGGGATAAAAGGGAAAAACCTACAACCAAGAATATTCTACCCAGCAAAGCTCTCATTCAGATTCAATGGAGAAATCAAAAGCTTTACAGACAAGCAAAATCTAAGAGAATTTAGCACCACTAAACCAGCTTTAGAACAAGTGCTAAAGGAACTACTATAGGCAGAAAGAAAAGGCCACAAATAGAAACAAGAAGTTACGAATGGGGGGCTTCCCTGGTGGCGCAGTGGTTGAGAATCTGCCTGCTAATGCAGGGGACACGGGTTCGAGCCCTGGTCTGGGAAGATCCCACATGCCTCGGAGCGGCTGGGCCCGTGAGCCACAACTACTGAGCCTGCGCGTCTGGAGCCTTTGCCCCGCAACGGGAGGGGCCGCGATAGTGAAAGGCCCGCGCACCGCGATGAAGAGCGGTCCCCGCACCGCGATGAAGAGTGGCCCCCACTTGCCGCAACTAGAGAAAGCCCTCGCACGAACCGAAGACCCAACACAGCCAAAAATAAATAAATAAATAAATAAAGTAGCTATAAAAATTTAAAAAAAAAAAAAAAAAAAAAAAAAAAAAGAAGTTACAAATGGGAAAGCTCACTGGTAAAAGCAAATGTACAGTAAAGGTAGGAAATCATCCACATACAGATATGATGTCAAAACCAGCAATTCTGAGAAGAAGAGAATACAAAAGTAGGGCATGGGAAATGCATATGAAATTAAGAGACCAGCAACTTTAAAAAATCTTGTATATATGTATATGTGGGTATATATATATATATATATATATATATATATATATATATATATACACACACTGCTATATCAAAAGCTCATGGTAACCACAAACCAAAACTCTGCAATAGATACACACACAAAAAAGGAAGAACAATCCAAACACAACACAAAAGATATTCATCAAATCACAAGAGGAGAGAACAAAAGAGGAAGGGAAGAAAAAGACCTATAAAAACAAATCTGAAACAATTAACAAAATGCCAATAAGAACATACATGTCAATAATTACCTTAAATGTAAATGGATTAAATGCTCCAACCAAAAGACATAGACTGGCTGAATGGGTACAAAAACAAGACCTGTATATATGCTGTCTACAAGAGACCCATTTCAGATCTACGAACACATACAGACTGAAAGTGAGGGGATGGAAAAAGGTATTCCATGCAAAAGGAAATCAAAAGAAAGCTGGAGTAGCAATACTCATATCAGACAAAATAGACTTTAAAATGAAGACTGCTACAGGAGACAAAAAAGGGCGCTACATAATGATCAAAGGATCAATCCAAGAAGAAGATATAAGAATTGTAAATATATATATGCACCCAACATAAGAGCACCTCAATATATAAGGCAAATGCTAACAGTCATAAAAGGAGAAGTTGACAGGAACACAATAATAATGGGGTACTTTAACACCCCACTTACCCAAATGGACAGATCATCCAGACAGAAAATCAATAAGGAAACACAGACCTTAAATCACACATTAGACCAGATGGACTTAATTGATATTTATAGAGCATTCCATCCAAAAGCAGCAGAATACATATTCTTCTCAAGTGCACATGGAATATTCTCCAGGATTGACCACATGCTGGGCCACAAAGCGAGCCTCGGTTAATTTAAGAAAATTGGAAATCATATCAAGCATCTTTTCCAACCATAACTCTATGAGATTAGAAATCAACTAAAAGAAAAAAAACTTTAAAAAACACAAACATGTGGAGGCTAAACAATATGTTACTAAACAACCAATGGATCACTGAAGAAATCAACAAGGAAGTCAAAAAAATACCTAGAGACAAATGAAAATGAAAAAGTGATGATCCAAAACCTATGGAACCCAGCAAAAGCAGTTCTAAGAGGGAAGTTTATAGTAATACAATCTTACCTCAGGAAACAAGAAAAATCTCAAATAAATAACCCAACCTTACACTTAAAGCAACTAAAGAAAAAAGAATGAATAAAACCCAAAGTTAGTAGAAGGAAATTTCAAAGATCAGAGCAGAAATACATGAAATAGAGATGAAGAAAACAATACAAAAGATCAATGAAACTAAAAGCTTGTTCTTTGAAAAGATAAACAAAATTGATAAACCTTTAGCCAGACTCATCAAGAAAAAGAGGAAGAGGGCTCAACTCAATAAAATTAGAAATAGAGAATCCCCGGTGGTCCAGTGGTTAGAACTCTGTGCTCTTACTGCTGAGGGCCTGGGTTGGATCCCTGGTCAGGGAACTAAGCTCCCCCAAGCCATGCAGCATGGCATAAAAAAATAAAATTAAAATAAAATAAATAAGATAAAATATAATAAAATAAAATAAAAAGGAGAAGCTACAACTGAAACCACAGAAATACAAAGGATCATAAGAGACTACTACAAGCAACTATATGCCAAGAAAATGGACAACCTAACAGAAATGTACAAATTCTTAGAAAGGTAGAATCTTCCAAGACTGAAGAGGAAGAAATAGAAATTATAAACAGACCAATAACAAGTACTGAAATTGAAACTGTGATTTAAAAACTCCAAACAAACTAAAGTCCAGGACCAGACTACTTCACAGGCAATTTCTATCATACATTTAGAGAAGAGTTAACACCTATCTTTCTGAAACTATTCCCAAAAAATGCAGAGGAAGGAACACTCCCAAACTCATTCTATGAGGCCACAATAACCCTGATACCAAAACCAGACAAAGATACTACAAAAAAAGAAAACCTGATGATCATAAATGCAAAAATCCTTAACAAAATAGTAGTAAACTAAATCCAACAATACATTAAGAGGATCATACACCATGATCGAGTGGGATTTATCTCAGGTATGCAAGGATTTTTCAATATCTGCAAATCAATCAGTGTGATACACCACATTAACAAATTGAAGAATAAAAATCATATGATCATCTCAATAGATGCAGAATAAGCTTTTGACAAAATTCAACACCCATTTACAATAAAAACTCTCTAGAAAGTGGGCGTAGAGGGAACATACCTCAACAAAATAAAGGCCATATATGACAAACCCGCAACTAACATCATACTCAATGGTGAAAAGCTGAAAGCATTTCCTCTAAGATCAGGAACAAGACAAGGATGTCCACTCTCACCACTTTTATTCAACATAGTTTTGGAAGTCCTAGTGACAGCAGTCAGAGAAGAAAAAGAAATAAAAGGAATCCAAATTGGAGAAGAAGTAAAACTGTCACTGTTTGCAGTTGACATGATTCTATACATAGAAAATCCTAAAGATGCTACCAGAAAACTACTAGAGCTCATCAATGAATCTGGTAAATTTGCAGGATACAAAATGAATACACAGAAATCTCTTGCATTCCTATACACTAACAATGAAATATCAGAAAGGGAAATTAAGGAAACAATCCCATTTACCGTGGCATCAAAAAGAATAAAATACATAGGAATAAATCTACCTAAGGAGGCAAAAGACCTGTATTCAGAAAACTATAAGACACCGATGAAACAAATCAAAGATGAAACAAACAGATGGAAAGATATACCATGTTCTTAGATTGGAAGAATCAATATTGTCAAAATGACTATACTACCCAAGGCAATCTACAGATTCAATGCAATCGCCATCAAATTACCAATGGCATTTTTCACAGAACTAGAACAAAAAATTTTTAAATTTGTTTGTACACACAAAAGACCCCAGATAGCTGAAACAATCCTGAGAAAGAAGAATGGAGCTGGAGCAATCAGGCTCCCTGACTTCAGACTATACTACAAAGCTACAATCATCAAACCGGTATGGTGCTGACACAAAAACAGAAATATAGATCAATGGAACAGGATAGAAAGCCCAGAGGTAAACCCACGCACCTATGGTCACCTAATCTGTGACAAAGGAGGCCAGAATATACAATGGAGAAAAGACAGTCTTTTCAATAAGTGGTGCTGGGAAAACTGGACAGCTACATGTAAAAGAATGAAATTAGAACATTCTATAACACCACACACAAAAATAAACTCAAAATGGATTAAACACCTAAATGTAAGACTGCATCCTATAAAACTCTTAGAGGAAAACATAGGCAGAACACTTTCTGACATAAATCACAGCAATATCTTTTTGGATCCACCGACTAGAGTAATGAAAATAAAAACAAAAATAAACAAAATGGACCTAATTAAACTTAAAAACTTTTGCACAGCAAAGGCAACCATATACAAAACCAAAAGACAACCCACAAGATGGGAGAAATTATTTGCAAGTGAAGCAACAGACAAGGGATTGATCTCCAATATATACAAACAGCTCATGTGGCTCAGTATGAAAAACAAACAACCCAATCAAAAAATGGGCAGAAGACCTAAACAGACATTTCTCCAAAGAAGACATACAAAATATAGGGGTGGGGGAGTGGGAGATACAAACTAATGGGTGTAAGATAGGCTACAAGGATGTATTGTACAATACAGGGAATATAGCCAATATATTATAATAACTAAATGGAGTGCAACCTTTAAACATTGTATAAAATTTTTTTAATTAATTTTAGAGTCATTGTTTAACATTCTTAGCAATACAGTGTAACATCAGATTTTATATTTATTCAAATAAAATGGATGAGATATCTCAAAAAACATTTTTTTAAAGGCATACAGATAGCCAAAAGGCACATGAATAGATGCTCAACTTCGCTAATTATTAGAGAAATGCAAACCAAAACTACAATGAGGTTATCACCTCACACCAGTCAGAATGGCCATCATCAAAAAGTCTAGGGCCTCCCTGGTGGCGCAGTGGTTACGAATCCGCCTGCCAATGCAGGGGACATGGGTTCAAGCCCTGGTCCGGGAAGATCCCACATGCTGCAGAGCAACTAAGCCCGTGCGCCACAACTACTGAGCCTGCGCTCTAGAGCCCGCGGGCCACAACTACTGAGCCTGTGAGCCACAACTACTGAAGCCCACGTGCCTAGAGCCCATGCTCCCCAAGAGAAGCCACCGCAATGAGAAGCCCACGCACCGCAACGAAGAGTAGGCACCGTTCGCTGCAACTAGAGAAAGCCCGCATGCAGCAACGAAGACCCAATGCAGCCAAAATTAAATACATAAATAAAATAAATTTTTAAAAAAAGTCTAGAAACAATAAATGCTGGAGAGGGTGTGGAGAAAAGGGAACCCTCCTACACTGTTGGCAGGAATGTAAATTGGTGCAGCCACTATGGAAAGCAGTATGGAGGTTCCTGAAAAAACTAAAACTAGAGCTACCATATGATCCAGCAATCTCATTCCTGGACATATATCTGGAGAAAACCATACTTCAAAAAGATACATGCACCACAATGTTCATTGCAGCACTATTTACAATAGCCAAGACATTGGAAGCAACCTAAATGTCCATCTACAGAAGAATGGATAAAGAAGATATGGTACAGGGACTTCCCTGGTGGCCCAGTGGTTAAGACTCCACGTTTCCCATGCAGGGGGCACGGGTTCCATCACTGGTCAGGGAACTAAGATCCCCCCATGCCATAAGTTGTGGTCAAAAATATAAAATTAGGCAGCTCGATGCTTTATGACGACCTAGAGGGGTGGGATAGGGAGGGTGGGAGGGAGGCTCAAGAGGGAGGGGATATGGGGATATATGTATACATATAGCTGATTCACTTTGTTGTACAGCAGAAACTAACACAACATTATAAAGCAATTATACTCCAATAAAGATTAAAAGAATGTATCTTTAAAAAAAAATATGGGACACATATACAATGGAAGGTTACTCAGCCATTAAAAAGAATGAAATAATGCCATTTGCAGTAGCATGGATGGACCTAGAAAGAAGTACATCAGACAGAGACAGATATCATATGATATCACTTATATGTGGAATCTTCAAAATGATACAAATGAACTTATTTACAAAACAGAAACAGACTCATAGACTTAGAAAACAAACTTATGGTTACCAAAGGGAAACGGTGAGTGGGAGGAATAAATTAGGAGTTTGGGATTAACATAGACACACTACTATATATAAAATAGATAATCAACAAGAATCTACTGCATAGCACAGGGAACTTTACTCAAAATTCCATAATAACCTATATGGGAAAGGAATTTGAAAAAGAATGGATATATGTATACATATAACTGAACCAATTTGCTGTACACCTGAACATAACACAACATTATAAAACAATTATATTCCAGCATAAAATAAAAATTAAATTTAAAAAGTCCCAACACTCTAAATAAAATGAAATAAAAATTGGATGTGTAAAATTTGAGTTTGGTACTGGTAGGCTTTTGAGCTTACAGTCCAAGCCTGCTGTGAATAAGTAAATATAGGGGCCATCTTTAGCTTATTTACATAACAGTTGTGACAATCCTTTTTCTGATATAGACTTTATTTCCTGGTCGATATCAATGGCACACCTCTTCAGGGGAATTCTTCCAGCATCTGGCCACACACACTAGTGTAATGTGGCCAGAAAAACAGCAAACCCTCTAAGTTTTACACTTGATCATGAGTTTTTTCCATTATATCAGATAAGGGATTATACTTAAACTCTAAGTTCATAAATCTTCCAAACAATAACTCAAAGGGAGAAATATCATGCCTGCCAGAGGAAGTTGACCTTATTTTTAATAAAACCAAAGGTGAAGCTCTGGGCCATTGTAAGCTGATGGCTTGATATTATTTAGTCAAAGAATTCTTTATAGTTCATTTGTTCTTCTCGTCCAGAAGACTGAGTATGATAAAGAGTATAGCAAATTATTGGTTTAGTGTTTACAGAGCTCCTACATAACCATAGAAATGAAATGACTTTCCCTATCAGACTCCAGATATTCAGAAATTCCAAAGGTTGGGATGTTATAATTCAGTAAGTCCTTGAAACACTGAGCATCTGCTTTAGCTGCTAGGACCACTTCTGGCAATCCAGACATCATACACAACATTACTGATCAATCTCTTCTACCTTCTGAAGGTGAAAGCTCTATGCTATCAACGGAATGTGTTCTCCCAAAATTCCTATGTTGAAACCTAATCACCAATGTGATGGTATTTGGAAGAGGGTCTTTAGGAGATAAATAGGGCATGAGGGTGGAGACATCATGAATGAAATTAGTGTCCTTATAAAAGAGACCCCATAGAGCTCTCTTGCCCCTTATGCCACGTGAGGACACAGCAAGAGGAAAGCCGTTTATGAAAAAAGAAGTGGACCATCACCTGACGTTGAATCTGCCAGCACCTTGATCTTGGACTTCTCAGACTCCAGACCCATGAGAAATAAGTTTATGTTGTTTATAAGCCACCCAGTCTGTGCAGTATTCTGTTATAGCAGCCCAAATGGATTAGGACACTCTATAAAGTCTATTTGCCACCAGATCCCAGGTAACAATGTCCTCAGTAGACTTCTTTGCCTTACCTTAAGTGTTTCCTGTAAATAATTTTTCTGGCAAGCAGCACACCTTTGTATTATTTCTTGAATTATTTGACCCTTATTCCAAATGTGGTACGATTCCAAGGTTTTCAGTATACTCCTTTTGTTTGAATAAGGTTGCTGGTGTCACGAAAAAGCCATCCAAGCATATAATAAGTGAGATACACAAATTCTCCTATAGTGTAATTCCCATATTCCTATGATGTTCTTCATAGCTCTCCTTGGTTTCCAATTTTCTAAATCTTGTGGAGTTGTGTATTTCTGAAATTGTAAATAAGAGTTCTTGGATAGAAGTAATGGGGCTTCAATTTCCCCAGTCAAGACTTACGTAGCCCTTTCTGTGGCTTGGTGTGCAAATTAATTTCCTTTAGATATGTCATCTTGTTGTCTGTTATGAGTTCTACAATGAATTTCAGAAATCTGTTGGAGAAGCGGGGGTGACTAATAAATCAGCAATTACGTTTCTAGTGTGATATTTCAGTTACTACTGCTATGAGAAAGTTCCCTCTATTCCTCCACATTTGTTCCATAGCATGACAGATACCAAATGCATATTTACTATCAGTATAGATATTCACCTTAAGATTGGTGGCTAATTTAAAAGTTTGTATAAGAGCTAGGAGTTCCGGTGAAAGTTCACAGCGCAGCGGCGGGTCTGGCTGGCGGCGGCGGCGGGCGGGAGGCGAGTGCCCCGTGTGCGTTTGTGGAGACAGAGGCGCGCTCGACTCTCGAGGCCTCCGTCACGCGCTCAGCTCCCTGCCCTAGGCGAGGAGGGCGGCTTGTGGGGTTGAGTGGCCCGAGCTGAGGGTGCGGAGAGCTCAGGGCGGCGACGGCAACGGCGTTGATATCGGTGGTAACAACTGCCTCAGCAAGCCGGGAAGATGAAAGGGCGGATCGAGCTGGGAGATGTGACACCACACAATATTAAACAGTTGAAGAGATTAAACCAGGTCATCTTTCCAGTCAGCTACAATGACAAGTTCTATAAGGATGTGCTGGAGGTTGGCGAGCTAGCAAAATTTGCCTATTTCAATGATATTGCAGCAGGAGCAGTATGTTGTGGGGTGAATCATTCACAGAATCAGAAGAGACTTTACATCATGACACTAGGGTGTCTGGCACCATACCGAAGGCTAGGAATAGGAACTAAAATGTTAAATCATGTCTTAAACATCTGTGAAAAAGTTGGCACTTTTGACAACATCTATCTGCATGTCCAGATCAGCAATGAGTCTGCAATTGACTTCTACAGAAAGTTTGGCTTTGAGATTATTGAGACAAATAAGAATTACTATAAGAGGATAGAGCCCGCAGATGCAGAAAAACCTCAAAGTCCCTTCTGGCCAGAACACACATGTGCAAAAGACAGACAACTGAACAAATTACAGATGAACTTTCTTGCACTTGCTTGAAGCCAAATAAAAGAGATGCCCATTGATTCCCCACCCCCCTCTTTCTTTTAAAGCTTTCCCCCTTCCTTGTTCTTGTTTTTCCTCCTTTCAAAACTTCCCTCCCTTTCCTCTAAAGGTTTTAAACTTTTAAGGACATATTAATCATGTTTGGATTGTTTTAGTTTTCTTATTTGACTGTAGGAAGGAGAAGGTATAAATAGATCTGTCTAGTTTCACAGATAAAATATATGGTCCCAAAAACTTGTGTCAATTTCATTTTTTTTTAATGTCCTGCTTTCACATTGAAGGGCAGAGCCTACAAAATACTGTATAATTCAAAGGAAAAAAAGAAGCAGCAGCAATATCTTGTTCTCTAACTCATAGACAAGTTTAGTGTGTTTGTGGTACTTTGGGTTTTTCAAGATTTTGTGGGATACCAATCCCTATACATTGCCTTCACTCCACCTTTTGTCCTTCTGAGTATTATCTCAGAGGTTGGACCATTGTTATCCTTGTAAGAAATACTAAGCTTATTTTGTTCTGTTATGCAGTTATTTCTTCCTTCCTCGCTGGTGGCTGAGGGTAGGTGGGACAGTTTGAGTAGGTAGTATTATACTTTGGTCTCAGCATTTGAGTTAAACTGCTTTTTGCTAATGAGTGGGCTGGTTGTTAGCAGGTTTATTTTTCTTGCTGTTGATTGTTAGAAGTGGCATTAACTTTTAGAGTGTGGGCTGGTGAGATTTTTTTTTAATATCCCAGCTAGAGATATGGCCTTTAACTGACCTAAAGAGGTTTGCTGTGATTTGCTTTTTTTTCTCCTGTCCTCTTTCTTCAGTAAACCCACAATAGTTAGTCAAACCTTAAAAATGGAGTTGATGTCCTTATAGGTCAGTGCCCCTAAATAAACCTGAAGCAGGCGTTGTCTCTTGGACATATTAAAAAATACCTAAAAGGAAGCTTAGATAGACTTGTGGCACAACAAATGCATTTAATGTCAGCTAATGCAGACTGTTAGAAGTGTGGCCTCTGAGCATTTGATTTTAGAGGAAAGAATATCTAGACAGTATTTTTGAGAATAACATAGCTGTGCTATTGCTTATCTGTTGGAGAACATCCCAGATTTGCTTACATTCTGTGCCTGTGATACTGAGTTTAAGGATTTGGGTGTGGGGGAATTGTTAAACATATTGCTTCTATTCTTGGAAAAAGTAGAAGTCTAGAAGCATTAATAACGCAAATGTCACTGTGACCTCCTCTACTGACAGGACTGGTTTATGCCAGATCGTTTTCTGGCACATAATGAGTGACTTTGACAGGTCGATAACTTTTTGTAAGATAGAAGACATCTGAAATTTTCATGTTTTCCTCCATAATCCCATCTCCAATATTTAAAATTTTCTACATTGCCAATACTGGTCGCCCAAGAAATGTTTTCATTAGACTTTAAAACAATGCACAGGGCTTGAATTTTCTGTCACTTGACTTTAAAAGGAATGTTGATTCATAATATTTATCCTCTTATGTAAATTCTGGCATAAAAGTTTCATCTCTTCATATATGTTGAATGACAAAATTATTTTACACAATGTTTATGCACATTTTATAATCTTAAGTTCTTATTTGAGAATGTAAAAATACAAGGTACAGTAGACTTCAACAGTCTTAGCTGAGTGCCAAGAATAATATAGAAAAGGAAGATAGTTGATAAATGAGTTTATAGGGTTATAATCTTAAGATAGTAAAAATGTAGAAAGACCATGCTGGTTTCTTGGGTATCAATTTCTTAAGCAGTCCAAATCTAAGCTTAGAAGAAAAGTTTAGCATTAAGCACCTTTACCTTCACGGGTAAGCTTCAGCTTGCTCTTGCCAAGAGAAGAGTGCCTGAGTTACAGAAGGCATAATTAGTTTGAAAATTCAGCCTTTTTGTAAACTTCAGATATCAAAATAGATATTGATATATAAATGAGTTTTGTGAGGTGACACTGCCTCTATTTCTATAACCATTTCATCTGGACTATCTAATCAGTCCTATGAATGTATCCCTAAATATGTTTAATGAAAACCAAATAGCTGCCTCATGACAATTAAGTACATATTATTTATGGAGGAAAAAATATTAAATTTTGAACTGTGTAGGCTCCGTATCATTTTAGTGTTTCTTTTTCCACACTAGTCACTGACTTTAACCTAAATTGTATTTGTAAAGGGTGAATTGTCCTACATCAAACTTACATGAAATAATTCCATCCACCTGTGGAAGAGGAGGATGTAGAAGAGGTAGAAGCTGGGCACTAGTTCATGTGCCTATGAGTCAGTAAAGACTGAAATAATGTCCCATGTTCAGTTGGTTATTTTGATAAAAATTATCATTGAGGTAAAACAATTCTATTAACTGGAAGATCACAGGATATATACATTATATTTTTCAGGGCAGATAGTTTTTCTGTGGGGCAAATAGGTAAAAATTATATTGTATGGAAATTGCATTAGGTTCTAAAGAAAAGAATCTGCAGAGAAATCTATGCAATATATAATTGGTCCAGATTAGTTTTCATTTGGGGAAAGAAGTTCAGAAATATCCCCAAAGCAGTTTATTCATCAACTGAAAGTCCTCCAAAAATAAAACTATTGGGAAACCATGGTATATGGGGTGGAAAAGAAAAACTCCCTGAGTTTTTTGGAGGGAATAACTTTAAAATACTTAAATAGCTGAGTTTACTTGGTGCAGTTAAGGTTTAAACTTGTTGATTTTAACATTGCTGTTACATCTGAAATAAACTTACCTGATGTTCTGGTAAAAAAAAAAAAAAAAAAAAAAAAAGGAAAGAGAGAGAGAGCTAGGAATTCTACTTCTTGGGCTGACTTTATATTTGGGAGAGGATAAGCCTCTAAAACCTCATGAGGACTGACTACTGTATATGATGCTTTTCTATTTCCCTGTGTGTCTCTCACTCAAATTCTATCAGTGAACAATATTAAATCAAGATTAGGAATAGGAATATCAGATAAGTCAGGCAAACTTTGAATATCTTCTGCTATAACTGTGAGGGAATCATTGTCTGCTATTTGGTCAGGATTTGGCAACAGAGTAGCTGGGTTTAAAAGGTTACACCTTCTTAGAATAACATTAGGATTAGACAATAAGACTTGTTCATACTTAGTCCAGTGGCACAGTGACAATGTTGTATCTTATGAATTTATAAAATAGCAGTAACAGCATGAGGTGCATATAAGTAAGTTAAATGTTCCAGAGTCAAAGCCTGAGACTTTTCAACTAGAATACCAACTGCTGCTAAGGCTTATAAACATCCTGGCATCTCTAGAACAAAAGAATCCAACAACACATAAAAGTAAGCAATAAGCCTATAATCAGAGCCTAACTTTTTTTTTTTAATTTTATTTATTTTTATTTTCATTTATGGCTGTGTTGGGTCTTCGCTTCTGTGCAAGGGCTTTCTCTAGTTGTGGCAAGTGGGGGCCACTCCTCATCGCAGTGCGCAGGTCTCCCACCATCGCGGCCTCTCCCGTTGCAGAGCACAGGATCCAGACTCGAGAGACTAACTTTTAAGAAAGTACACCACTTTCTTAAGTGCTCCCTTATTATCATTACAAAAAAGGTGGACTATTTTGTCAAAGTTAGGAACTCCTAATACCATTGGGCTACTCTAAGTGTTTAAAAGGCTTCTCTAGCTTCTTTGGACTACTGTAAAGGTTCTGGTGATGCATCATGTGACATCTCAAACAGGTGGTTAGTATTTTCAGAAAACGCAGAGATACATTGCCTGCAATACCCAACCAACCCCCCAAATTGGTGGAGTGGTTTCTTTTTCATGGTAGTTTACTTCATTTATAAATAGGCTGAATTTGGGATGGAACTACCTTCTGTCTATTGACTAATATGAAATGTCCCAAATATTTGACTTCAATTTGATGATACTACAATTTATCTAGGAAGGTTTTATGTTCTTCAGCAGCTAAAAATATTAAGAAAACCAAAGCATTATCTTTATAGGCATTTAAAGTCTTAGCAATTATCAATAAATCATTCACGTATTGAACTAGCATGGGCCATGAAGGAACTTCTTCAAATTCTTTTATAAATATCTAGAGAATATATAATAGGCAAATCTCTGAGAGATTCATTGCCACAAATATTGAAAGCCTCCATAGGTAAACACAAAGAAGAACCATGATTCCTCAGCTAAAGATGAGAAAAGAAAGCTAAAAATAAGTCCCCTAAAGAAAATATTTAGCAGATGCAGGTATAGAGGTTAAGATAGTAGCAGGGGGACTTCCCTGGTGGCTCAGTGGTTAAGAATCTGCTTGCCAATGCAGGGGACACAGGTTCGATCCCTGGTCCAGGAAGATCCCACATGCCACAGAGCAACTAAGCCCGTGAGCCACAACTACCGAGCCTGCATGCCACACTACTGAAGCCTGCGCGCCTAGAACCCGTGCTCTGCAGCAAGAGAAGCCACCGCAATGAGAAGCCCGTGCACCGCAATGAAGAGTAGCCCCTGCTCGCCGCAACTAGAGAAAACCTGCGCGCACAACAAAGACCCAACGCAACCAAATAAATAATTAAATAAATAAATTTATTTTTAAAAAAAGATAGTAGCAGGGATGGATATAAAAGATGTCCGAGAAATGACTAACTTCTTGTACAAATTTATAAGTTGAACTTTCATGTCAAATTTTCCTTCCTCTTTATAGGTACATGGCAAATGCCCCCCCCTTTTTTTATTATGTCCCATCTTTCTAGTTATGTAATTGCAGGTTCTAGTTCTTGTATTTGAGCTAGAGAGAGAGGATATTGTGACCATGGCCATGGTTTTCATTTGTTGTAAGCTATAACATTAGTATTAATCCTTTTTATTAAAGGTGTCATTTGTTCCTAGGATTCCTAAATCCTAATTCCTAAAGATGAATCTATTTCCTATAATTCAGAGTGCTTTTCCAGCACTTTTTTAGGTGAGACTGTCACTCTATCCTGTCCTTCTTTTGTTTCAGAAGGACATATTTACCAAAATCTCCATCTAGAGTATAGAATATGGTAGCCCTTAGTTTACAGATCAGGTCCCCTCCCATCAGATTAAGAGGCACAACAAGAGACAAAAGAAAAGCATGTTCCTCTAACAGATGACTTATTTGCACAGGAACCTTAGAGTAGAAGAACAGGTAAAATGTTGTGCAGAGGTACCCACAACTTGAATATTTTTATGGGTAAAGGAAAAATGAGAAAGATCATTAGAAAATACAGAACATGTGCCTCCAGTATCCATAAGAACAGCCAGGGAAAGATTAAGGCAGGGAAAAGAAACAGACATATAAGTATTTCCCATTCTCAGCTCCAAGTTTCCCCCACTATGCCAATTTTGCTCATTAGTTTGCACCACTTGCCAGTTATTTCCTGTGTGATTTCCTGGGGGATAGTCTCTTTGACACAATTGTAAAGCTTCAGAGTTGGTTTCCATCCCTTGCATATTCTTCAGTCTCTTCTGGCATCCATTTCTCCAGGGCCCCATCTTCTTATAATAGTGACATATTGACTTTACATTAGGGGACTCCCTCTTATGAGTTGATGACTTCAGATAAGTGTCTCTTTCCTTTGTGAATAACTCTAACTGAAAAGCTAACACTGAGGTCTTAAATTTCTTTTTGTCTTCTTTATCTTTCTCCATATTTTCCCAAAACTGAGTTGCTGTTGCTGCCAATATCTGAGAAACTGTCCTTGCCATCCACCTACTTTTTCTCTTACTTGTGCTTGATTTCTAGGCAAAAAGGCTGCCACAAAAGTAGAGAGGACCAAGGGCTTTTACTAATTTGCCCCTGGATCCAACCTTGTAAATTTAGATAATGCCCAGTAAACTATTGGTGAAAATCAGAGAGGATTTATCCAGCTTCCTGAGTGCGGCATTGTAGTTTCTTCCAGCTCACCTTCTGCAGAAAGGCTTCAAGGATTGCCAACATCAATCCCTTGTGCTGAGTTTCCAAGGTATGAAAAGCAACCTGAGTTGTTGGAGGAGGCAAACTGTAGACTTCCTGAGGCATGGTACTCCCTGATAATAGGAGTTATTATTTGGTCCCTGTTATGAGTTATATTGTGCCCTCCAAAAAGATATGTTGAAGTCCTAACCCCAGGTAACCTGTAAATGTGACCTTATTAGGAATTAGGGTCTTTGCAAATGTCAACAAGCAAAGGGCGGGCTCTTATCCAATGTAACTGGTGTCCTTTTAAGAAGATGAAAACACTGTGTGATGACAGAGACACACAGGGAGAATGCCATGTGAGGACAGAGGCAGAAATTAAAATGATGCAGCTGCAAGCCAAGAGTACCAAGGATTGGCAGTCACCAGCAGAAGCTAGGAAGAGGCAAAGAAAGATGCTATTCAGTCTCAGAGAGAGCATGACCCTGCTAACACCTTTATTTCAGACTTCTAGCCTCCAGAACTGTGAAAGAATAAATTTCTGTTGTTTTAAGTCACCCAATTTGTGGTACTTTGTTATAGCATCCCTAGGAACCTAATAGAGCCTCATCATGCTTGTTCCTTTAGTCGACCAAGTCAACCAATAGCAATAGTTTATGCAGCAGCCAGTATACATCCCATGCATAGGGCTGTAGGTTGAAAACACTCCATGGAGCACCTCAGAAAAAAGTTACAGATCTTCCTGGAGCACTGGAAAAGAGCTCTTAAAATAGTAATATCAGCTGGCAAAAGGGCATATGGACTCTTACCGTTTCTGGTGTTCCCAGTAGTCCTGTATAACTTCTAAAGAAGCATTTGAGCTTTGGAGCTCCAGAAGGGTAGGATAGATTTTCTTCATGCAGAGATTAAAAAATAGGGAGGTTTGGAAGCCATTCTAGTTTCCATTCTCATTTTGCCATTTATACTGCTTTTTAAAATTATTTTTCTTGCAAGTTACCAGGGCAACCAGTTACCAATCCAATGCCTTTATTCTAAGGCACAGTCTCTTATTCAAATTCTAAATTACTCCTTGCTCTTTCCTTTAATCATTTTTGCTTCCCTAACTATGTTTTGCATGTTTGGTTTTCTGAGAATCTCAGAGGTGAAATTGAGACTTGGGCAACCCATATCAGGACATTTGAATAAGGCTGGCAATTCTCCCTCTTCTAAAAGGAAGTCATCTCTGGGTCTCAGAGCCACTAGGAACCATCCAACCAAGAGGTCATTACCCACCTTATCCCAGGTCCTAGATTGAAACAAGGAAAGGTAAAAGGAAACAGAAGGAGCAGAAGGGGCAAAAGTAGGGAAGAATTGTGAACTTGGAGAAAGAGAAAGAGTTTTCCATTTCTTAATATCTTCCTCCAATATATTGATTAATTGTTTATGGCTACCCAATTCATTCTTGCATTTACTTCCTGAGAAATATTCATCTCAGAGATTTATCAATAATCCATTTGGTTGGGTGGGGTTTTCCTAAAAATTCCTGTAAGTACACCAATTTGTCTACCCCAAAAAAGCCTTCCTCTGGCCGTTGAAATACAGTAAGTCCCCTACATATGAACATTCAAGTTGCAAACTTTCAAAGATGCGAACGTGCATTTGCATGTCCAACCACGTAAGTTAGTTCACGTGTCTGGCTTCCATTGTCACGTGCATTCATCCTCTACAAGTGGTTGAGCTTTTGTGTACTTTACTGTAAAGTACTGTATAGAGTACAGTAGTACAGTATCTTTATTTCAAGCCCAGGATGTCCGGAAGCAAGCATAAAAGCAGCGGTGATGTAGCTGGTACTGCTAAGAAGCGCCAGGAATTGGAGGCCCAGAGAAAGAACGAAGAGAGACCAGGGAAAGAAGAAGTAACTGAAGAACCAAAGAGATTCACGATGCAGGAAATGGCAAGGGGATTTTCTTTATTTGAGGAGGCACTGTTAGTTCTGAGGCACAGGACCCGAACATAGAATGGTACACGAAGGTTGCAGCAGCCGTTCACAATGCAATCCAGTGCTACCGTGTCATCTATGATGAGAAAAAAAGAGCTACTACCCAGACATCACTGGATCGTTTTTTCAAGAGGGTAGATAGAATTGAATCCAGCAAGGAACCAGAACATGTGCCATCAACGTCAGGCATGAGTGAAATTGCAGCTTGCCCTCCATCTGCTATTGCTGACGATCCTTCAGCTCTATCATCTCCCACCTCCTCTCCCTCCTCCAGTCAGTAACTCTTCTTGCCTGTTCACTCGATGCCAGCCCCTGTATGCCAGCTGTTGTACTGTACTACTGTACTTTGCAAGGTACTGTACTCTAAGATTAAAAATGTTTTCTTTATTTTTTTGTTTTTTATGTATTATTTGTGTGAAAAGTATTATAAACCTATTACAGTACAGTACTATATAGCTGACTGTGTTAGTTGGGTACCTAGGCTAATTTTGTTGAACTTATGAACAAATTGGACTTATGAACTCATTCGTATGTAGGGGACTTACTGTATAGGGTTTTAATAAGTATCCCCATCACAAACATGATAGAGTGAAATCAGTCTTTTAAGAGAGAGACCTACCAGCAACATTCTGGGCTTCCCATATTTTTCTACCATTGAAGCTAATAGTGAACCAAATGGATTCTTAGAACCTGTATTACCTATTTTGCTCAGTACTTTTGGTAAACAGTCAGCCCATATTCACTTTATATCAGTTGTTACATTGAACTTATTTGGAAGTCCTATTTTTCATAATTCTTCTTCAGGCTTAGTCTGGCATTCTGCTCTCTCATAATTGTTTATCAGGCTTATTCTGCCATTTTGTTTTCCATAATTCCCATGGTTGCCCCTGACAGTATATCTTGTATGTATAATTCATCACATCCTTCAACATTCTTCCATAAAGTTAAATTCAGTTTCCCAAAAAGCACTTTTTTAATGGTTGCATGATATTCTATCACATGGCCATGCCATAATTTATTTTAATACCATTTTCCTCTTGTTGGAAATTCATATGATTTCAAATACTTTCCCATTATAAACAATGTCATGACAAAGATCCTTATGCATAAAACATGATGCACATTTCTAATATTTTCTTTATGCTATCCAGAAGTGGATGCTCATGAGGATGAATACTTTTAAATTTTTAAAATTTATTTATTTATTTATTTTTGGCTGCGTTGGGTCTTCGTTGCTGTGCGAGGGCTTTCTCTAGTTGTGGCAAGCGGGGGCCACTCTTCATCACGGTGCGTGGGCCTCCCACTATCGTGGCCTCTCTTGTTGCGGAGCACAGGCTCCAGACGCGCAGGCTCAGTAGTTGTGGCTCACGGGCCCAGTTGCTCCGCGGCATGCGGGATCCTCCCAGACCAGGGCTCGAACCCGTGTCCCCTGCATTGGCAGGCGGATTCTTAACCACTGCGCCACCAGGGAAGCCCAGGATGAATACTTTTAAGCTTTAGTACATATTGATACACCACCTTTGGGAGAAACCATACTAATTTATGCTCCCATGGGCAGTGAATGAGAGAGAACTTATCTTGTCAAAGATATACATAGCCTCATGTTGCACAAAGGAAAAGACTGGTAATCTTGATAGGAGAGAATGAAAGAATGAGATCTTGCTGATTGCAACTAATGCAGATGAAAATATTTGGCGTATAGTATGAACTTGTCTGTTTCAACATAACAACTTGACATGGGCAAGTTATGTTATCTGTGATAATTAAATATAGACTGCCTAAAAGAATGGCAGTTAGGAGATCACATGACATAGGCCTATATAACTAGGGTCAAGTTGACAAACAGTAGTACCTGAGGTTGTTGGAGATGATTCAGTAAGTTGGTTTTTATTTTTGAGGTTTAAAAATTGTCTCTAAGCTTTAAATTTTTAATAAAAACATTTAAGTAATACATGTTAATGGTACAAAATTCAAAAGGCACAAAAGGGTACATCATGAGAAATATGTATCCTATGCCTGTTCTTTCAGTGACCCAACTCTCCTGCCCATGGTTACCAAGTCTCTTGTTTATCTTCTCAATGACAACCTGGGAATTTACAAAATAAAATTCTTTTTTATACACTTTTGCTCTTCCACACAAAGGGTACCATATGATACATACTGTTCTGTACCTTGCTTCGTTTTCTTTTTATTTTGTTTTAATTTTTTGGCTGCACAGCGCGGCATGCGGGATCTTAATTCCCCGACCAGGGATTGAACCCATGCTCCCTGGAGTGGAAGCACAGAGTCTTAACCACTGGACCACCAGGAAGTCCCCTCCTTGCTTCTTTGTCAGCAATTTAGCTTGGATATCATGCCATATGAATACATAAAGAGCTTATCTATATGTGTAAGCATATATTGATTATTTAGCATATATTTGTTGAGGACCTACTAGGTGTCAGGCCTATTCTACACACTGAGATATGGCAAATGAAACACAGAATCTCAACCCTCATTGAACTTATATCAAAATGGGGAGAAACAGAAAAACAAAATAATAAGTAACACATATGTTATATGATAGAAAGTGTTATAGAGAAAAAGAAAATGTTTGTTGAGCACCAGCTGAATGTGCCCTTGATCGCTGAGGGGACACCGGCATGGGGAGGTGGTCTGCCAGTCAGATTGAAATAACAAAGCCCAGGCAGGCCCAAGTCCAGGGAGCAGCCCTGCTCAGGAAGCAGGAGCTGAGGCCTGAAGATATTCAGGATCAGGGCACAGATACCGAGCAGGGAGAAGACACATTGCTCTCCTCCTCTGACCAGAGCCAGTTCTTCCTAAAACAGAAACCCTAGCAGAGAGAGAAAAAACTGCGCACTGACTGATGAAGTCCTGGGACAGGAGGTCTCTGCCTGAGCAGAGTAGTGGGAGAAGCCTGGACTCTGGGGCAGGAATTGGATCCAGGACCTCTTTGTAAATTTGCCCATCCTAGTGGCTTCTTCCTTAAGGAGGCTAAAGACCAGGCTGGGGGTGGGGGATCAGAGGGCACCAAGTCATGGTGAGGCCCCACCCATTCTGTCCCTTGAGTAGCGGCAAGAGGTAGGAGGTGGGCCTCACAGAAGAGAGAGGCTACATGTCCCTACAGCAGGGCAGATTGGGATGACTCCCTCGGCTCCTGCGGGAAAGAGCCACAGGAAGACAGACTTGGGCCACGTGGGGCAAAGCACTCTCTGTGGAAAAGATACGGAAAGGGCTGTTGCAGGAGGAAGTGAGCTCCCTGTCATCTGGGGGTTATTATCTAAGCGGAGGGCAGCGTGTCGAGGGGCCTCTGTCATTCAACAAGAGGTAGGACCCCAGGACTGTTGGGGGCCCGTGGACCCTAAAATGCTCTGATCGTCCCATCTTTGGAGGACAAACCTTGCCCAATCCTGTCTGGCCTGGTCAGGAGCCTCAGAAACACCCCAGGGACTGCAGGCCTTTTCTGGGGTTTCAAAAAGGAGCAGCATTAGCATTCATTAGTGCTCTAATTGGCATCTTAATTGGCAGTTTCACTCTGGTCTCTTGGTCTTTATAATGGATATCTGGTGCCTAGCCCTCCCCCAGCCACCCCACCCCCAACCTTCTCCCTAGAGATCAGCCCCCAGCTGCACCTCACCTTCCCTTCACCTCCACCCGCTTGCACCGCATGCACCGACAAAGGTTGGAGGCAGGGATGAGCTTCCCCAGGGCATCTGCATTGTACCTTCTCTCCCTCCCCCTTTCAGTGAGCTCAGGAAATTGGTTTTAATCCACCAGGCTCCAGTTGCTTAGCAACGGAAGAGCCTGCTCCTAACAACCAGGAGCCACAAAGATGCTGCAGAGAAAGGGGGCTGTCTGGGCCCTGCTCCGGCTCAGCTCCTGACTACTGCCTCCCTGATGTTTTTTTTCTCATTGAGTACAGCCAGCCTTCCTCTCTCAGGTGCTGGGTCTTGAAAGGCTGATCTCTGGGGCAGCTGCCTGACCTCACCCCCTATCCTGCCTGCCTAGAGCTTCTCTGAATCCCACCTCCCAGGCCAGCAGGAGGTAGTTCATGATCATAGCAGGGTGGCTCTAGGAAGGGCCCTCACTCTGTCTCTCCGAGGTCGCTGGCTATGTTGCTTCTTCCAGTGTGGCCTGGTGGGTGGGAGTAGAGTTGATCTCGCTCGGGTGGCCTGGGCCTGCAGAGGCTTGAAGCAGGGTTTCGGTTCCCAGCCAGAGACTGAAGTCGGGCCGCAGCAGTGAGAGCGCTGAATCCTGGCCACTAGACCACCAGGGACCAGTGGCCAGTAACGAGGCCCTGGCCCATCAGCTGTGTAGAAGTGAATTTCCACAGAGAGGCAGAAAGTGGTGAAACAAGTGTTTATTAGCAGGAAGAAGAGTACGTGTGAATAGGCACACACGGGTGGGCTCAGAGAGAGCCACGCCCTCGTGGTAGTTTGAATCGCTTATATGGGGCATTTCTTCCGGGTTTCCTTTGGCCAATCATCTTGCTTTGCCTGGCTCTGAGTCCGTATTTGGCTTATCTCAGGGTCCTCCCATGTGTGCACACGCATCTCTTAGCCAAGATGGATTCTAGTGAAGAGGCCTATGGGTAGGTTGACATCACTCCCTTTTTGACCTCCAAGGAGCCTCTCTGCACATGTGTAGTCGGGAAGGTCTCCTTGACCTCGAGAACGAGAAATATGTGGTCTCTGTCTCTGTTTACCTGGGCAGGGCTCAGCTCCTCCTCCTCCTCCTCTTCCTCTTGGAGTATCTGTCCTCAGGGGACCAACTCCAGCTGCTCAGCCTGGGGCCCATCTACCTCCTGCCTCAGAGTGGGCCAGGCTCCTTTTACCCTGGATGAGAGCAATTCCTGCCCAGGGTCGGGGGGTGGGGTGTGCACTGTAACCCCAGCCCACCTGAGCCTGAAGGGAGGCCAGGTACCACACTCCCCGGGCTTCTAGAGGTCAGGAAATTGCGAGTCAGACGTGGGCTCAGGCCCACACAGCCTTCCAGTGAGAGCTGGGTCTGAAGCAACGCCAGAGCACAGGGCTCCCCAGCACAGTCAGCGGCCGTGAGACTGCCAGGCCGCCGCGCAGCACCGGAGGCTTCCGCCTTCCGTCCCCAGAGGACGGCGGGGACAGAACTCTGCACCCCCAGGGGGAAGCCTGCTGCCCTCCTGCCTTCTGGAATGGCCCCAGCAAAGGGTGATCACCAGTGGAGAACTTCCATTTGACGAGCTGCTTTCCCAGAATTGTTTTGAACTCAATAAGAGCTCAGGAGCGTCCCCCAGGGGAGGCCTGTCCGAAATTCTGACTCTGAGTGGGTGCTAGTTGCTGTCTTACTTAATCGCAGACCTCACTGGTCTTCGCAGGAGGGAGGTGCACATGTGTGCACCCCCACCCCGCTCCTTCCGTGGGGCCTCAAGCTCTGACAATGAGGCTGCCCCCAGGAATAACCCATGGAAAGTGGGGGCTGTAGGAAACCAGCGTCCAACAAGGGACCCCGCCACCGCATCTATCCCCCTGGGCCAGGCCGCTAGGCAGGGACAAGCCTTCCTCTGGGCAGCTTCTTTCTGCCCTCCCCCCTCCTGGCTTCTCTCCCTCCCTTTCCCCCTTTCCCCCTCCCAAGTAAAGGGCTTCTGGCTTCTGGCTTCCATTGCCTGGCAACCAAACTGGGCTGCCACAGGCTGAGAGGAGCAGCACAGATGCTGCCTAATGAGGGGGCTGAAATGAGGGGGCGAAATCACTGTCTCTAGTCATATGTCGCTGTTGCTCACAAAACAGATACCAGGCTTTTCTTAAATTTGCGATTGTTGTTCTCTGTAATGAAGAGTCTTCCAAAGGCAGACAGCTAAGCCACATTTGGGTAAACATCTCCTTGATCCACCCTTTTCTATTTCATATTAAAAACTTTTTGTTGTGGAAAATTTCAAGCCTATATACAAGGAGAATAGCATAATGAGGCTCCTGTGGACATCACCCAGCATCAACAATTATCAACCCCTGGCCAGATATCACATCATTGTTAACTGCATTTCCGTATCTAGCTTTGAAACATGAGAACTCTCTTCTTAACAGAACTACAGTGTCATTAGAACACCTAAAGTAATCATCAGTAATTCCATAATCTCATCAAACATCCAGGCAGTGTTCAAACTTCAAATGCCTCATCAGTATCATGAAGTGCTGATTGTTTTTTGGTTTTTGTTCTGATTTCACGGTTTATTTGAGTCAAGGTCTAAATAAAGGCCACACGGTAACGTAGACGTTCCCCTTTCTGAACACTTTGGGGGAGAAAAAACTTTTCTCCTACTCTCTCAGGTTCAGTACCTAGGGCCTGCGAATGAAACTGATAAAAGACAGACTAACGGGAGAAAGAAACAGAGTGTATTTACATGTGCAACTTCCATATACACAGAAGAACTCAGTGATGGCAACTCAAAGGAGTGGTTGCAATTTGGGGCTTATATACCATCTTAATAGATGAAGTGGGGGAGAAAGGCACTTGCCAGGAGTATAAATGACTTTTTGGAAAGATACACGGATTTTCAGGAGAACCAACACTTGATGAGAGAGGCTGTAATGTTTGTCTATACAGGTGTGAGTGGCCTTTCTATCTTTTCAGGGCCACAAACTCACTTGGGGAAAAGATTTGGCGTAGACTTTATTCACAGTCTACCTTCCGGGAGTAGATCCGCCCTGAGAAGGAATTTTTGGCAGCCTCATTTCCCAGAAGTTGCTGTTTTTAGTCAGATAAGGGAAGCTACAAAAGAGGCTTTTTTCCCTGTTGTCTACCAAAGCTCAAATGTCTTCAGCTAAAATAATCTTTATACCAGCTCTGGGTCCCAAGCGTGTCCCTGCAGTACACCGAAATCCCAAGACACCGAAATTACCCTGCAAACCACTAACCCCCGGGCTCTTCCTGAGGCCTCCTGTGAGCCCTGCCTTGAGTTATGTGAGGCATTGTTAATTCCCAAATCTTGAGATGAGGAGACTGAGATTCAGAGCAATGAAATGAAGAGCTCAAGGTCACCCAGCTACTGAGGCACGGGGCCAGGCCGGGAACTCATGTCAGGAGCCTAAACTCCTGGTAAGCACACTCTGCCACCTCCACCTGTCCTGCCTCCAGAAAGGCGGGGGAAGGCTTTAGGGAGGAGGCAGGGAAGGCCTCCACCCTGTCCCCGTCTCCCAGTCCAGGTCCTACCTAGCCTCTGTCAAAGACCCACCCACGCGTTCCCACCTCCTCTGACCACCCTGGCCCATTTCTCTCTATTCCCAAGTGTCTGCCCTTGGGTGCATGTACCCCAGTCTCTCCCTCACCCAGAAGCACCCCAAGTGCGGGGACCTTGTTTCTGGATATCTGTGACCTGCCCCAGCTGAGCCTCACTCAGAGTCACTTGGAAGGTGCTCCCCAAAGGGCAGCTGACTAACTGACTGACTGCCCGAGTGAGGGGCCTTCCGGAGGGTGAGTGGGCTCAATGTACGGGCAAGGCTTTGAGGAGAGATCCCGGACCCCAGGCAGGAAGAGCCATCAGACACTCCAGAGTGATGGGGGTCTCTCTTGCCCCCAGAGAAGGCAAGGGATTGCCCAGGGAGCAGCCTGGGCTTGGGCATCCTGAGGACAGGGGCCTCTGGCCTCTGGCCTCAGCCCTCCCTCCCATAGCTCATTTACCCTCCGAGAGCCTCAGGGAGTCTTCATCCGTGCAGCGAAGACACTGCAGAGAATCGCCTGGGCTGCCCTGTGGTTGAAGGAGGCCTCTCAGCTCGGAGTAATGGAATCAGCTCTGGCCCGAGAGCCCTGGTGGCAGGTCTGGGTCTCTGCTCTTTCATTACGCTGCTCTGTGACCCTGGGCGGGCTACTTCCTCCCTGTAGGTCTCGGTTTCCTCATCTATACAATGAGGGGGCTGCACCAGTCGATCTCCAGGGGCCCGTTAGCTTCCACGTTTCTGTGATCTCCAGGAAAGGGAGACCCACAACATTCCTTGGTAAACGATTGCTGGTTTTATTTACCTTTACAGTCAGGAGGGTCTTCCTTCCTGCCTGTGTCCCACTGTCTCTGAGCCTCATTTCCTCTGGCCGAGGCCTGGGTCTGTCTAAGCTTCTTGGCTGACCCAGAAGTACCTGGGTGGGTGACAGCCATTTTCATCACCACAACTCAAGTCACAGTGGTGGCAGACTGGGCTCTAGAGCCCTCAAGTCCCTGCTCCCAATCCCCGAGGCGTTCAGGAGGCAGCAGTGTTCAGACATCATGGAGATGAGCAATTGGGGCACCGATTGGCTCCTTGCCCTCCATGTAGCCCAACACCCTCACTTTCCAGACAAGGAAACAGGGACTCGTCCAAGGTTACACAGAGCTGGGACAGGGAGGAGCTTGGGTAGGAAAGAGCTGGAGACCTCCTCAGGAGGGATCTTGCCTGGGCAGGGCGGGTGATGGTGAAGTGGAGAGCCAGCCCCCTAAGGAGCAGAGTTGTGGCATGAACTAAAACCAGTTTATGAAACCCACCCTCAGGGAGCTCCTGGGTTCTCCTGGGCGGATACAGGCCACACGCACACACATGCACACACGTACAGGCACACATGCACACATGCATGCACGCCACAGGGAGAAAGGTCACAAGCACGTCTGACTACCAAGTGCCTGAGCTGGGACTCTTATCTTGACCACCCACCACGAGCCACTGAGTATCCTAGCTACTTCTTTTACTCAACAAACAGTGACCGAGTGACTGGGAACCCAACAGTGAACAAGTGGGATGTGGTCCCTGCCCTCTCAGAGCTTGCAGCCTAGCTAGGCAGGCAAGTGCTCGAGAGGTGAGTGCAACCCAGGGAGCTACCCCCGGGCTAAAGGAAGCCAGGGGCTGTGGGAACCCAGCGGAGCCCATCTCAGGGGCTCAGGAACCATCCTGTGCTGCAGGCACTTTCCTGGCTGTCCGTGCCCATTTCTGGAGGAGTCGGTTCTAGCTGGTTGGGAAGGTATCCTTGGGGAGCCATCGGTCTCCCCTCTTCAGGCCAGGCAGACATGGTCAAGGGTGCGGATGACCTTCCGGAACTTTTTGTCACGTCACTGATAACTGGGCAACTTCTGGGGCTTGGAGGAGAGGTGAGGCTCCCCTCCATCACACCAGGGGTTCCCAAAGTAGTGGTTTGGGACCCCAGAGCTCACTGTTGAGTCTTCAGTGGCTCTTCTGAGCAGAAGTTGAATATGAACCGGGTGCCCTTTCTCTTGCTGGCTCGTGTGATGCAAAGCGTGGGTTGCGAGGCCTCCAAAAACGGCAACAGTTCAATTGTTCTGACAAGCAGTTTTCTTTTTTCCCCACTCATGCAGAGGGCCAAGATATTGCCTTCTTCAAACCTGTGTTTGTGATTTAGCTTCCATTGACCTTGACAATTAACATAAAGGGCAGGGAGTAAGGCTGCCCCTTTTCTCCATCCCTGCTACTCTTCTCCTATGTATGTGGGGGTGGGGGTGGAGGAGTGGCACAGGAAAGAAGGGGGGAAAAGCATGCGAAAGTGTCCTGTGGATTCTTTACTTACTGAGCTCAGTGACACACAGAGATGTTTAAGTGAAAGTTTCAGGGAAGAAATAAGGAAATGCCTTATTTTCCCCGCCTGGTCACTCCTGTTGTTTGGCTTCTGAGCCTTCTGGTTTCCAGGCTGTTTCATAAGTACTGACGTATTGAGAAGCTGTATGTGTCCTTGGAACAGAAAGGGAAGGGCCCTCTGGTCCCTGGGGCCCCCACCCACAGACTCTGTCCATATGGTCTCTCTTTGCCACTGGCCCTGGGGGGTGGGGCCTGCGCCCATGAAAAGCAATGATCCCAGTGGGCCTCCAGTCCTTTGGGGGCCACACTTCCTTTCTCACCCCCATGCCATACCCACCCCTGTCAGACTTTGGATGAGAGAGGAAGCACAGGTGTGGTGGTGTCCAGCCCCTTCTTTCTCAGAGCTGGGGACTGAGACCCAGAGAACACAGGGCTCTTGCCCTTGTTCCAAGAAACACAGGTAACTCCTAATGAATTTAACGATAAGCTAGGATATTTTGGAAAGAGATAATGTAATGCTACTCTTCCATTCCATTTATTCACTGAAAATATTTCAGCTGAATGGTTGCTATGTGCCAGATACTGTTCCAGGTACTGGAGTACAAAAATAAACAACAATAAACAACAATAGGCAAAATCTTCTGCCCACATGGATCTTGCATTCAAATGGAAATAAACACTAAAAACCTTAATAGGAATATATAATATGTTGCAGTATATATAGTATGGACATTTATCTTTTATAGGGCCATAAAGAGCGGCCTCCTCGAGGAAGCGACATTTGAGAAGGGACTTAATGTGAGGGAACATGCCATGTGATTATCTGGGGGAAAATATTCAGGTAGGAGGAATAACAAGTATAAGTCCCTGAGATATGTTTGAAGAACAGCAAGAAGACTAGTTTGCCTGTAATGAGAGTGAGGTAGTTCCAGTGTTGGGAGATGATGGCAAAGAATTGAAGTGAGAGAGTCAGATTATATACAGCCTTGCAGGCTGTGATAAGAACTTTGGCTTTTATTCACAGTGAGGTGGGAAGGCATTATATTATCAGGAGAGGAGCAGAATTATCAATACATCCTCTAGTCATTAACTGGGTCACTGTGGTAATTGTGCCAAGAATGGACTGTTTGCAGGCAAGATCAAGGTAATGAGACCACCCAGAATGTTATTGTCATGAGACCCCTTGTTGATGTTCCCCTGCCATTAGAGATAAACTTGGCAACTTCCATTTCAGGATAATTTAGCCCTCTTCATTAGTGTTGGCATCAAGGGCAGTACTGGAAGTTGGATTAGGCTCCAAGCCCTGTGGTCTTTCTATTGTCCTACGTAGCCTTTCATCGACATTGCCAATAAGGTGAGAAAAAATGATGGAATAAGGAACATTGAAGGACTGGCTCTGGAGGTTGTAGGAATAATACTTTAAAAAAAGGAAGAGGGTAAATGGCATGAAAAAGCCTGTAAAAAATAATGGTGATTTTTATTACTGTTTGCTGAGAGATACTGGACTTGTCGATCAGTAACCATTTCTGGAAAACTATTATGGATAAATGATAGTGTTAAAAGATTTTACGAATACGTCTTTAGGGATTAGGACGTCCTGGTCAGGAACAAAAAGGATTCCTTGGCACCTGATTTCTTACAATTTAAAGTTGGAAATGGGGAAGAGAAAAAAGTTACACATAGATTTTGACCTAATGTTGGAGGTTAGTGTGTATTATTTGCTTATATAAAGAAAGCAGAATTTGTCAATTGTTAGTGACAAAAACTCTGACCAAACTTTAGTCAGCTTCCTCTGAGCACTCTTCTCAACTAGGCCTCGAACTTTGGACTTCTGTGTCCATCTTTGCATTGCCCAGTTTTAGCAGAAATCCTGCTAAAATGAATTAGCAAGGATCCCCACACTCAATATATGATCATCCTTGATATCTGATTAAATTCTTCATCCCTCACCCTTGGTATCTGGTCACCCAGGCCTGCCTTCAGCAAGAATCCTGTCAAGTCAGAATCCCCTCATCACCCCTGATGTTTCCTCTTAGTAATTTTCTGCCCACTGACTCCCACCCTGCTCCTTGGCTATAAATCCCTACTTATCCTTGCTGTATTCAGAGTTGAGCCCAATCTCTCCCTCCAGCTGCAAACCCCCATTGCAGTAGTCCCTTGAATAAAGTCTTCATTACTATTCCTTAACAAGTGTCAGAATAATTCTTCTTTGACAGTAATGTGAAAGACAAAATGCACTGGACATTAAGGAGATGCTTTTTTTTTTTTTTTTTTTAATTTATGGCTGTGTTGGGTCTTCATTTCTGTGCAAGGGCTTTCTCTCTAGTTGCGGCAAGTGGGGGCCACTCTTCATCGCGGTGCGCGGGCCTCTCAATATCGCGGCCTCTCTTGTTGCGGAGCACAGGCTCCAGACGCATAGGCTCAGTAATTGTGACTCACGGGCCTAGTTGCTCCGCGGCATGTGGATCTTCCCAGACCAGGGCTCGAACCCATGTCCCCTGCATTGGCAGGCAGATTCTCAACCACTGCGCCACGAGGGAAGCCCAAGAAGATGCTTTTATTCATGCTATTGCTATAGGGAGAATGTTAATTTCTGTGGGAGAATGTTAATTTCTGTGGAAGAATGTTTCAGAGAAATGGAAGGGGGCCTAAATTTACAGAGGCAGATAAACAAGGGAGCCATGAGGAAAGGTGAACAGCAAATTTTATCTAACTTATGAAGAAGAGTGGAGGGGAATATAGGAGGGCAGGGGTGCCCTTTGTAGTTAGCCATTTCTCAGAACACAAAAAGGTGAGGGGATTTCTCAACCATCTCTGCTCTTCCAAAGCACAAGGCTGAAATATAGTTAAACACTGTTACTAGCTTTCTCCTATCATCTTGATTTAGGAAAAGAATTTTCAGGCTGCATTATTGTCTGGAGTTTTTGAGATGATACTATAGAGTACACACATGCTAGCATATTCATAAACATGTTTCTGGAAGAATACACAAGAAACTGTTATTAGTTCCTTTACCTTTGAGGAGGAAAATTGGGGAGCACGATGATGAAGGTAAACATTTCTTTTTATACTCTTCTATTTTGTGTGAATTTTCTGGCCTTATGTATATATTCATTGTATTATTAAAAATACTGTCATTGGGAGTTTATCTGGACAGTGAGTTATAGGTCTTTTGTTTCTTCTTTATATTTTTCTGCTTTTCAAACCTAATAATCTTTTAAAGAGGAAAATTTTTACTGCAAGCTTGGTTATTAAAAGCAGCCCCAAGGGGGAAAGAGACTGCCTGGAGGAATTATTTGGATTGTCCTAGGGACTGGTCCCTGGATGTGTTTTTTCCTATTGCCTAAGTGAAAGGGCAAAAAATTAATAAGGTGTGAACGTTCTCAATCTATTCTCTCTCCCCCAAGGAAGTAAAGAGATGTAGTTTTTCCAGTTTAGCAGCCCCAACCAGGAGACCAATTCCCTACCTGGTGAGTTCTTGGACCTTTTGTGATGCAGAAATGGAAAATGAACTGAGGAAAACCATATCTCAAAGGTGAGCAAAGAAAAGGAAGCATGTAAAGAGAAGAAGCTAAACTCATCTACATAATAAAGAAACAAAAGATATTGGGGAGAAAGAGAGGGGAAAAAGAGTATTTGAAGGCATTTTTGCAGATGAGAGGCTCCAGAGATATTAGGGTGGGAGGTGTAAGAAAATTGAAAGATAAGAGAGGTTATAAAAAGTATTGCTGGTATAAATTGGATCCTATGTCATATTCTGAAAGGGACATAAGATAAAAATGGAAAAATTTATGTATATCTATACCTATGTATCAATATGTACCTAAGACAAATTAATGTGTCAAGTATTTAGCTCAAAAGATAAAAATAAAAGAACAGAGTAAAAAAAAAAAAAAAAAGGAAAACATTTTTTAATTATTTAAACTGTTCTGAACATATGTCTTTGAATATAACTCCTTGCAGTAATTGGACCATATGGGTCCAGTATTCATATTGGTTACCTTTTGGGGGCTTTTCCATGATAATGGAACTATGAAGTCATGTTTGACTCTATCCAAGTCTAAACATGCCTTAGGTCTGAGCCAAGAAATGTCCATTTCTGGCATCCAGATTGTTAGAAAAATCATGCAAAGACATTTAGATAAACTCAGCATAAGCAGTAATGGTGTTTGAAATATTCTCTCAAGTGGAGAGGGATATGAGAGAGCTGAATTCTTTCCCTTAGAGTTAGTTACTGGGTGAAGTGACCTTCAAGAGGCAGTGCTTCAAGTGGAAATTTGGAACTGTGCTTGCTGAACAGTTTCTAAATAAGATCCCAAAAGGAGGTGGGCCACATAGGGCTGTGTGTACACATGTGTTGTCTAACACAATATATTTTACCTTTCGTCTATATTTTGTAAAACTTGTAAGTTTTCTTATAAATGTAAATGTTAATGTAATGTAAATACAAAACATTTAAGTTTTCTGTAGAAAAGTTGCAATAAAAGTACAGGGAAGTCCTGTATATCTTATCCCATTATTATTGTTGTAGTTGTTATTACTTTACTATTATTATTATTACCAAACCATTTGAGAATAAATTATAGATGTCATGGCTGTTGCTTCTTAAATATTTAATTATGATGCAAATTTTTAAAAGAAAGTTAAATTGCTTCTAGAGACGTAAGTCACATACACAAAGCAGTTTAGTAGAGGTAGGAAGACCCTGGCACACACCAGATCTTCAGGTGGCTCAGGATTTTGCTAATGTGATCAAGTGGGTCCCAGAGGAGGAAGACTGAACTATGGAATAAATATGCTAAGGAAATGTTAGAGAAATGGAATGTTTAGATTTCTTTGTTGCCCTTTCCATGAATGGTCTCTGTTTCCTCCAAAGTACTTCCTCTGTTCATTGATTTTGGTCTCTGTCTTTCATATTATTCATATTTGTATTTCCTCAAATGCATGGTGATCCTTGGTTGTCTAATTGTATTTAAGATTTGAGTACTAGAAAGCTGAAAGCTCTGTGCCTGTGGGTGGGACTAATTTACTCCATAGGGTGTTCTGATTGCTCCATTTCTTTGGACAACTCCCCATATCAGTATCTTTTAGTCTTTTCTGTTGGGGTGTTCAGATTCCCCACAAAAGAGTCTTCCAATCTTTCCCCTGTAGTAAGTCTAAATGACAGTAATCTCAGAGAGCAGGATGAGGTGGCTGTCAATATTGAGTATGTAAACTTTCATTTAAATGAATTATATTGTTTTAAGTATAGTACTCTTCACTTCAACTGTGCCAGTGTTCCCTGGTCCAGAAATTGTATTAGTCTCTCCAGGGAATGAATCTCCAATTTTTAGCCAAAGAGGAAGAAAGGCAGTTGACTGGCTGTGCTCAGTGGGGTGGGGTCCAGGGATCTAACTGATAAAATTTAGGCAATCAACCCTTCAGCTGTTCTCACCATCTTCATTCCCACTTTTAGAAGTACTCAGTGCTGCCAATTCCTTACCGTTTGGGGGGTTTCTCAGGGTGAATTGGATTACTTTTCAGTTTTCTCCATGCTTGAGATTCAGCTTTCTCATGTGTGCAAAGTCAGTTTCATTGTTTCCTTCCTCCAAAATTAAATTGCTGTTGTCTCCCTTCCTCTAGGTCCTAGAAGATTTATACCTTCATAATATCCCATCAATGTCATTTTTGTGAGTTTTCTGGAGTATTCAGTCCACAATCTTTAACTGAAATCCTCAGATACTATCTATCATTTTTCAATCATTCTATGAATGGCATCTGTCCCCTTCCAAAATGTACTAGAATTCGGAGTTTGTGGCATAAGTGCAGATAACTTGGGGTTAAGGTGTAGAAGGGGTTATTTAGGGGAGAACAGGTGTGGACATTTCTTTAGTGGGCAGCTTAGTCTCCACAGGCTGAACAGGACGTGCTGCATTCACTGGGGACATTTTCAAGCTCATTAGTATTTTGGTTCATTTTGACACCTGCACCTTCAGACCTATATTTAGTTGCATTCTGTATACACCATGAACCAATTAGTGCATTATTGACACCTGCACCTTCAGAGCTATATTTAGTTGCATTCCGTATACTCCATGAATTAACTCCAGCATGAGGCAGTTTCTAATATGCCCAGCCAGGAAGCTCTTGGAGGAGGGGGTAGGGAAAGGCTGACAAAGAACTGAGTTTAGAAAACTTTGATGTTAGTGATTATTCATCAAACATATGTAAACACAGAGAGAATATCAAGATGAACCCCATTACCTAGCTTTAGCAATTATCAAGTTATGGCCAATCTTCTTTCTTCTATATCTTTATTCATCCTCCTCATCCCCTCTGCCCCACTCCAACCTTTGGGTTATTTTGAAGCAAATTCAAAAAATTTTATAATTTTATCTGTAAATATTTTGGTATGTATCCATATGTACAGAAAGCAAGGATTCCCCTTTTAAAACATAATCACAATACTATCATCACACACACACATCTCAAGATCAACAATAAGTGAAATAATTTTAAAAGGTAAGATATGAGCTAGAAGTAAGTTTTGCTCCATCTATGAATAGAATTTAGAACAGTATTAAATAATATTGCATGCTCCTTACCTTTTCAGGAACATTCAAGAGGAATTAGTCATTTAAGGGAGCATATTTTTAAAGTTTTTATTTAGGGCATTATATTCAAGTCTTCAAGTCCTTATGCATTCTTTTTTTTATTTTATTTTATTTATTTATTTATTTATTTTTCCCTTATGCATTCTTTTTTTTTTTTTAATTTTATTTATTTATTTATGGCTGTGTTAGGTCTTCGTTTCTGTTGCGGCAAGTGGGGGCCACTCTTCATCACGGTGCGCGGGCCTCTCACTATCGCGGCCTCTTGTTGCAGAGCACAGGCTCCAGATGCGCAGGCTCAGTAATTGTGGCTCACGGGCCTAGTTGCTCCGCGGCATGTGGGATCTTCCCAGACCAGGGCTCGAACCCGTGTCCCCTGCATTGGCAGGCAGATTCTCAACCACTGCGCCACCAGGGAAGCCCCCTTATGCATTCTTGATTTAACAACAATGCATAGAAAACTTGGGGAAAGTAGGCTATGAGTGGAATATTATACACTAAACAAATAGCTTAAGGTTGATCAACATACCATTGTTTTTGTTCAGTAAGTAGTAGATTGGAAGAAAGCCAGGGGTTTTCAGTTTTATATCTAAGGAGCGAGTATCATGCATAGCAAAGGAAAATAAGGAGACATCATCTTCTCTAGTAGGATTTTTTTCCAGTTTGAGAATGTACCTCATTTCATCTCTGGGACCCAGCCAACCTTTCAACAATGTGGAAGGGGTTGGCTTCCATCCCCTTGTTACTACTCAGGACAGGCTAGATTATTCTATTGTAACAAATACTTAAGCCCCAATTTTAGTATCTTAGTATAACAAAAGTTTATTTCTTCCTCATGCTCTACCAAAGGAAATGCTCACCAGAGGATTTTGTTCATTGTAGACACTCAGTAAACCAGGATGATGAAAGTTTCACCCCTTCATGTGCTTCTGTGATTACCACAGAAATGTGAAAGAGAGGGACAAATTATACACTGGCTCTTGAAGTTTCCTATTGGATGTGGTATGCATGTTACTTTTGCCTACATTTCATAGGATAAAGCAAGTCATGTGGCCATGTCTTACCTCCAAGGGGCAGGGAAGTTCAACCTTGCCTTGTGCCTGAGAAACAGAGAGCAGAAAATATTTGATAAACAGCAATAATGCCTAGCATACTCCCTCATAACACACACACAAAACTTACAAGTTTTATATTGAGGGATACTACTGGGCTGATGTTATTTGCATCCTAAAATGTAAAGTTATATTTGAGGGGACTCATCCGGTATACAGTAATTTGTGAGTCTTGGTACAACTCATTTGTATCATGGTCATATTAATACCCTTAAATGAGATTCAGGCCTTTCCCTACTATTTCCCTTCATTTTATTTCAGGTGGCTGCTAAATCACTAGAATAGTTACTCAACAGGCATTCCTTCCCTCCACACCTTCTTCTTTGGTAATATAACCCCTATTTTGTACATTTTATCAGTGGCCATAAGCTTCAGGAGAAGTGGGGTCCCTTCTCAGCCATGGGTGTGGTAGTGAGGAGGAATAAATCTTCCTTAGTCTAAACTAATCATGGTAACTCCATTTCCTTGGCCAGTGATTGGCTTAGGAAAGTGCCTTCTGGGTACAATTTCTCTGCCCTTACAAAGACTGAGGAAAAAGACCTTTTTCTGCTTTGGGATATTGCCATCTACATGCTGTGCCTATGATGGTAGCAGTCATTATGGGTCATGATGAAAGTCAGTTTTATAAGACAAACCAACAGAATAAGAATAACATAGCAGAAACATGGAAATAATTTGGGTCTTTGATAATGTCATAAATCACTCATTTAACCAGTTCTGAAACCATCCTATCTCTGAAGCCCTTGATATGTGAGATAGTAACTTTCCTCATCATGTAAGGCATTTGAGTTGGTCTTCTGTTTTCAGCTGAAAGTATCTTAACTGATACAAAGTGGAGTAGAAATTAATCCATCTCATGCTATAATTTGTTGTTGGTGATGGTGGTGGTACTCACTGGTTGTGACTAAGGTAACAAGAAAGCTGGAGACACTCAAAGAATTAGAGCCTTTGCATATTTTGAGGAGAAGGAGAGAGAAATGCGTGGTGTGGGGTTTGATGAACAGTCAGGAGGGTGAGACTTTCTTTTGTTTGAGGTGTCCAGGATTATTAATTACATAAAATAGTTCCCTGGGAAGTTGCTGGTGACAGAGACCTATGAAAGCTGATCTATAAACTCATATAACAGCATTAAATTAAAAATCCTCATTCCTTGAGGGAATGGCCAGGATCCTAGTTGGATTTAGCAAATTCAGTTGAGTGTTACTCCTTAGTTTCAGAATACACCTTAGAAATTCCAAAAAATTATCTTGGACATGAGAACAAATATTGTTGATATTATCCACACCATTACTGAGGGCATTCATTGTCATAGTTGTGATGATTCTCAGTTGAGTACTAACCCAACACCAGGGAAAGATGCCTGCATGGACTTACTTATAGGAATGCTCTAGAATGACAGGTATCAGAGGCAGAAAAATTATAAAAATGGTTAGCATGTTTTAGGGTCAAGGCTGGCTACATAATTTGCAGGGCCCAGTGCAAAAGGAAAATGGGAGGTTCATTGTTCAAAAATTATTAAGAATTTCAGGTGTTAGAGAAAACGGAAAAGTAGGAGGCTTCAAGTGCCTATCACTTCTTGGAATCCCCAAAATGAAAACTGAGCAAAACTGTCTGAATCAACTTTGTCAGAACTCTGGAAAACAGTCAAAGGATTATAGTAACCAACTGAATGATGAATCAGGAAAAAGTCCACTTTAACATGATAGGAGAACTTTATAGAGTTTTAACTTAGCCTTGCCCCAAACTCCTCCCAGGTGCAGTGGCTGTCTTAATGATGACAGCCTGTGTTCCTGTTGTGGGTACCTGGTTCTGGGAGGAACAGAGCAGACTTTGTTTCTAAGGAATTGTGTTTGTCTCATTTGACCTGTTGGAGGTATTCTGAAGGACTGATGTATGGCATTTGCCTTTATTTCACCTAACTCGGAACACTCTCAGGTTGGAAAAGTGGCTAAATGGAGGTCATTCCTGGAAAATATTGAAAGGTAAATGAACAAGTTGTTGTTATCTGTGGCAAAAGAGTACAGTCCCATCAGACAATGGGGACTAAAAGCCTGGGAGGAAAAGCTGGGGAGAGAACAACTTTGGGAAATAGGGGCTTTCAAAAGCACCCACATATTATGGGGAAGATGGAAAGCTGTACACATGCCCAGGGCTGGTCACATCTCAGAAAAGACCTGAGAAAGCCCTGAGCATTTACTTCCTGCTGAAATTTAGGCTCACTGAAAGGGGGAAGTAAAGACTAAGCCAGAGTTGTAAATGGACTGGCTAAGCATTAAAGGAGGGTCCTAACACAGAAACAATCTGTAAAGACCAGGATAGATTTTTTTCTTTTCTCCTTTTACTTTCTTCTTTTCAACTCCGAGAGTTTAAGGACATCTCTGTCAAATCACTAGCTGACCACAAGCTAACAGAACAGAGACTTCAGAGAGCACACTCAACTAAGAATATACAGGAAGCAGGAAACAAATCCTGAGGAGGGAAATATTTTGATTTCCAAAGTTACCACATTATAATATTCAAAATATCCAGTATTCAACAACAAAAAAATTACAAGTCATGGAAAGAAACAATGAAGTAGGTCACATTCATAGGGGAAAAAAAAAAGAAATTAACAGCACTATCACTGAGGAAGTACATACATTGGACTTACTAGACAAGGATTCTAAATTAATTTATATATGCTCAAATAGCTAAAGGAAACCATAAACAAAGAACTAGAGAAACCCAGGGGAATTATGTGTCACCAGATAGAGAATATCAATAAAGAGACTGAAATTATAAAAATAAACCAAATAGAGATCTGGAGCTAAAAAGTACAATAACTAAAATGAAAAATTCACTAGAAGATTTAAAAGCAGATTTGAGCAGGTGGAAGAAAACTCATCAAACTTGAAGGTAGGACAATTGAAATTATCAGTCTGAAAAGCAGAAAGAAAAAGGAATAAACAAAAAATAAATGCAGTCTAAGAGACCAGTGGAACACCATGAAACATAGTGAAATATGCATAATAGGAGTACCAGAAGGAGTGGAGAAAGTAAAAGGGGAGAGAGAATATTTGAAGAAAAAATGGCTGTAAACTTGCAAATTAGATGACATCCAAGAATCTCAAAGAAACCCAAATTGGATAAATTCAAAGAGACTCACACTGAGACAAATTATAATCAAACTGTTGAAAGACAAAGACGAAGAGAATACTGAAAACAGCAAAAGAGAAGTGACTCAGCATGTACAAGGGATCCTCAATGAGACTAACCACTGATTTTTCATCAGAAACCGTGGAAGCCAGAAGGCAGTGAGAGAACATATTTAAAGTGCTGAAGGAAAAAATGCCCACCAAGGATTCTATATCCAGCAAACTATCCTTAAAAAATGAAAAAGAAAATAGACATTCCATGATAAACAAAAGCTGAGAGAATTGTCACTAGCACACCTGCACTATGAGAAATGCTAAAGGGAGTCATACAGTCTGAAAAAAAAAAAAAGATAGTAACCTAAGACCATACAAAGAGATAAAGAACACTGGTAAAGGTATGATATAAGTAAAAATAAGAGTCAGCATTGTATTTTTGGCTTGAACCTTGTCTTTTTTCCCCATATCCTTTAAAAGACAAATGCATAGGGCAAATTACTTGATTAGACATTCCTCTAAAGAAGATATACTAATGGCCAAATAAACAAATGAAAACATACTCAACATCACTAATCATTAGAGAAGAGCAAATCAAAACCACAATGAGATACCACTTCATAACAATTAAGATGGATATTGTTTTATAATAATAAATAAAAACAGAAATTAACAAGTGTCAATGAGGAGGTGGAGAAATTGGAATCCTTGTGTATTGCTGGTGGGAATGTAAAGTGGTGCAGGAAAATATAATAGTATGCCAGTTCCTAAGAAAATCGAATATAGAATGACCATATGATCCAGCAGTTCCACTTCTAGGTACAAATCCAAAAAGATTGAAAGCAGAGATTCAGACATTTGTATACCAATGTTCATAGCAGCATTATTCACAATAGCCAAAAGGTGGAAACATCTCAAATTTCCATTGACCAATCAATAGATAAACAAAAATGTGGTATGTACATATGATGAAATAATAGTCAGCCTTAAAAAGGAATGAAATTCTTACAAATGGCCAGTAAGCACATGAAAAGATGCTCAACATCACTAATTATTAGAGAAATGTAAATCAAAACTACAATGACGTACCACCTCACACCTGTCAGAATGGCCATCATTAAAAAGTCTACAAATAACAAATGCTGGAGAGGGTGTGGAGAAAAGGGAACCCTCCTGCACTGTTGGTGGGAATGTAAATTGATACAGCCACTGCAGAAAACAGTATGGAGGTTCCTCAGAAAGCTAAAAAGAGAATTACCATATGATCCAGCAATCCCACTCCTGACAATATACCCAGACAAAACTATAATTCAAGAAGATACATGCACCCTTATGTTCATAGCAGCACTGTTCAAAATAGCCAAAACATGGAAACAACCTAAATGTCCATCAACAGATGAATGAATAAAGATGTGGTACATATATACAATGGAATACTACTCAGCCATAAAAAAGAACAAAATAATGCCATTTGCAGCAACATGGATGCAACTGGAGATTATCATACTAAGTAAGTCAGAAAGAGACAGATACTGGATGATATCACTTATATATGGAATCTAAAATATGGCACAAATGAACATATCTACAAAACAGAAACAGACTCATAGACATAGAGAACTGACTTGCGGTTGCCAAGGGGCAGGGGGAGGGAGAGGGATGGACTGGGAGTTTGGGGTTGGTAGATGCGGAGTATTACATTTAGAATGGATAAACAGCAAGGTCTTAATGTATAACACCGGGAACTATATTCACTATCCTGTGATAAACCATAATGGAAAAGAATATTTTAAAAAAGAATGTATGGGGGCTTCCCTGGTGGAGCAGTAGTTAAGAATCCGCCTGCCAATGCAGGGGACACAGGTTCGATACCTGGTCTGGGAAGATCCCACACGCCGTGGAGCAACTAAGCCTGTGTGCCACAACTACTGAGCCTGTGCTCTAGAGCCCACGAGCCACAACTACTGAGTCCCTGCGCTGCAACTACTGAAGCCCACGTGCCTAGAACCTGTTCTCTGCAACAAGAGAGGCCACTGCAATGAGAAGCCTGCGCACCATGATGAAGAGTAGCTTCTGTTCGCCACAACTAGAGAAAGCCCGCATACAGCAATGAAGACCCAATGCAGCCAAAAATAACTAAAATAAATAAATTTTTAAAAAGAATGTATGTATGTGTATAACTGAGTCACTTTTCTGTACAGTAGAGATTGGCACAACATTGTAAATCAACTATACTTCAATAAAAAATTTTCTAAAAAGGCATGAAATTCTGATACACACTGCATCATGGATAAACCTTGACTATGTTATGCTAAGTGAAATAATCCAGACACAAAAGGACAAATACTGTCTGATTTCACTTATGTGATGTACCTAGAAAAATTAAATTCATAGAGACAGAAAGTAAAATAATTGTTACCAGGAGCTGAGGAAAGGGGGAATGGGGAGTTATTGTTTAATGGGTAGAGTTTCAGTTTGGGAATATGAAACAAAGTAGGCTTTAAGAAAAAAAATTACGAGACAAAAAGAGTCATTATATATTGATAAAATAGTCAATTTATTGAGAAGATATAACAATGATAAACATATATACACCAAATAACAAAGCCCCCCCGAAAAAACACAAAGCAAAAATTGACAGACTTAAAAGGAGAAATAGGCTCTTCTACAAAAATAATTGGAGAAGTCAGTAATTCACTCTTAATAATGGCTGGACCAACTGATAAATTATAAAGATACAGAGGACTTTAACAACACTTTAAACCAACTAGACCTGGACTTCCCTGGTGGCACGGTGGTTAAGAATCCGCCTGCCAATGCAGGGGACATGGGTTCGAGCCCTGGTCCGGGAAGATCCCACATGCCGCAGAGCAACTAAGCCTGTGCGCCACAACTGCTGAGCCCGCGTGCCACAACTACTGAAGCCTGTGTGCCTAGAGCCCATGCTCCGCAACCCATGCTCCGCAACAAGAGAAGCCACCGCAATGAGAAGCCCCCTCACCGCAACGAAGAGTAGCCCCCGCTCATCACAACTAGAGAAAGCCCGCACGCAGCAACCAAGACCCAACACAGCCATAAATAAATAAATAAATAAATTTAAACCAACTAGACCTAAAAAAATATACAGAACATTGTTCCCAGCAACACCAGAACACACATTCTTCCCAGGTGTACATGGGACATTTTCCAGGATAGACATGTTAGGCCACAAAACAAGTCTTATAAATTTAAAAAGATTGAGATCATTCAAAATATCTTCTCTATCCACAATAGTATGAAACTAGAAATCAATAACAGAAATAAAATTGGAAATTCACAACTATGTGGAAATTAACATCACACTCTTAAAAAATCAAGGTTTCAAAGAAGAAATTAGAAAATACTTTGCTGAATAAAAAACCACAGCAAAACTTATGAGATTTAGTGAAAGTAGTGCTCAGGGGAAATTTTATAGCTGTGAATGCCTATGTTAAAAAGGAAGAAAGGTCTCAAATTCATTACTTGATTTTAAGGAACTAGAATAAGAATAGAAAACTAAATCCAAAGATAGCAGAAGGAAGGTAATAATAAAGATTAGAGTAGAGATAAATGAAAGAGAGAATGGAGAAAATCAACAGACATTGAAGTTGTTTTTTTGAAAAAAAATCAATAAAATTGACAAAATATTAGCTAGACTGACTATGAAAAATGAAAGCATACTCAAATTACTAAAAAATCAGAAATGAAAGTGGAGACATTAGTATTGACATTACAGAAATAAAAATAATTATAAGGGAATACTATGAACAATTGTATGCCAACAAAATAGATAACTTAGATGAAATAGACAAATTCCTAGAAACACACAAACTATAGATACTGACTCAAGAAGCATGGAATATCTGAACAGTCCTATAACAATAAAGAGATAGAATTTGTAATAAAAACCTCCCAACAGAGAAAAGTCCAGGACCAGATGGCTGCACTAGTGAATCCTACCAAACATTTAAAGCAGAATTAACTCCAATCCTTTTCAAATCCTTCCAAAAATAGAAGAGGAAGGAACATTTTGGAACTCATTCTATGAGACTAGCATTATCCCAATACTAAAGCCAGACAAAAATATCACGAGAAACAAAAACAACAGATCAACATCCCATACAAATATAGATCCAAAAATCCTCAGCAAAATAACAGCAAACTAATCCAGTAGTGTATTAAAATGATTATACCTATGACCAAGTAGGAAATATCCCAGAAATGCAAGAGTGGTTCAACACACAAAAACAAATTAATATAATTTATATTAAGATAATTAAAGGGAAAAAAACCACATGATTATCTCAATTGATGCGTAAAACCATTTGACAAAGTCCAACACCATTTAACATTAAAAACACTGAGCAAAAATTTCCTCCTAGTTGCTTTTCTTTTTCAGAGATTTTCTGTGTCTTTTTACATGTATATTTTCCCATATGAACTAAGGAATCAGGTTGTCTACTTCAAAAAACAATCAAATAAAGAAACCATGTGGTTACATTTGTTGGGATCCTGTTAAATTTATAAATTAGGGAAAATTGGCATCTTTATAAATTATTAGTTTTCTGAAAATTGTTATCATGAAGTATATCATACATAAAACATATTTTTAATATGTATAGTTTAAGTAATAATAACAAATCAATATTTACTCACTACTAGAGATACAACTAGAAGTATTACTTTTATTATTATTATTTATTTTTAAGTGTGGTAGTATGCATATAAAATAATATTTACTATCTTAACCATTTTTCCCGGCTTTACTGAGGTATAATGGACAAATAAAATTATATATATTTAAAGTATACAACTTGGTGATTTAATATATACACACATTGTGAAATGATTGCCACAATCAAGTTATTAACACATCACCTCACAGTTACCTTTTTTGTGTGTAAGAATGCTTAAGATCTACTCTCTTAGCAAATTCAAGTATACAATGCAGTAGTATTAACTATAGTTACCATGCTGTATGTTAGATCCTCAGAACTTACCCATCTTATGACCAAATGTTTGTACACTTTGTCCAACATCTTCCCCTATCCCCCACCTCCTAGCCCCTGGTAACAGATATTCTACTCTCTATTTCTATTAGCTCAGCTTTTCTTTTCTTTTTTTTAGATTTCACATTTGGGTGATACCATCCAGTATTTGTCTTTCTCTATCTGGCTTTTCTCACTTAGCATAATGACTTCCAGGTTCATCCTTGTTGACCCAAACAGCAGAATTTCCTTCTTTTTCATGGCTGAATAATATTCCATTTTATATATATAGGTTGTTTCCATAAATTGGCTATTGTGAATAATGCTTCAATGGACATGGGGGTGCAGATATCTCTTTGAGATCCTGTTTTTATTTCCCTTGGATATATAGCCAGAAGTGGGATTTCTGGATCATATAGTAGTTCTATTTTTAAATTTTTAAGGAAACTCCACAGTGTATCTATAACGGCTGTACCAATTTACATTTCCAACAGTGTACAAGGGTACCATTCTCTCACCAACACTTGTTTTCTTTTGTCTTTTCTATATTGGTCATTCTAACAGATGTGAGATGATATCTCACTGTGGTTTTGATTTGCATTTCCCTGATGATTAGTGATGTTGAGCACCTTTTCATATACTTGTTAGCCATTTGTATATCTTCTTTGGAAAAATGTCTATTCAAGTCTTTTGCCCATTTTTTAATCAGGTTATTCTTTTTGCTATTGAATTAATTGTATAAGTTCCTTATATACTTTATTTTTATTTTTATTTTTTTATAAATTTATTTATTTTATTTATTTATTTTTGGCTGCACTGGGTCTTCGTTGCTGTGCATGGGCTTTCTCTAGTTGCGGCGAGCGAGGGCTACTCTTTGTTGTGGTGCATGGGCTTCTCATTGCAGTGGCTTCTCTTGTTGCGGACCACGGGCTCTAGGTGTGCGGGCTTCAGTAGTTGTGGCACGCGGGCTCAGTAGTTGTGGTGCATGGGCTTAGTTACTCCGCAGCATGTGGGATCTTCCCAGACCAGGGCTCGAACCTGTGTCCCCTGCATTGGCAGGCGGATTCTTAGCCACTGCGCCACCAGGGAAGTCCCTTATATACTTTATTAACCCCTTATCAGATATACAGTTTACAAATATTTTCTCCCATTCTGGAGGTTGCCTTTTCATACTGTGGAATCATACAATATTTGTCCATAATATCTTTAAGGTTCATTCATGTTATAGTGTCAGAATTTCCTTCCTTTTTATGGCTGAATAATATTTCATAGCATGTATATGCCACATTTTGTTTATCCATTCATCTGCCAATGGACACTTTGGTTGCTTCTACCTCTTGGCTAATGTGAATAACCCAGCTATGAATTATATATGCTATGTACAAATATGTCTTCAGGACCCTACTTTCAATTCTTTTAGATATATACCCAAAAGTGGAATTGCTGGATCATATGGTAATATTTTTAATTTTTTGAGGAGCTGCCATATGATACTTTTACTTTTATTTTAGCATTGAAAAGTTTTCATCTTCATCCTAAAAGCCTGGGCAATCACAACCTTTAGAGCACAAAGATTTTTCATCACCAGCATATGTAGAGAACTTTCTTCATCTTAGGCATTCATTGAATTAAAAACTGGGTCATTTCTACCCTCAAATAATACATTATGCTCATCTCTAGTATCAGTGACATTATTATTTCCACAACAGCATACATCATTTACACTGCTCTTCATTACTTCCTGTATAGTTGACCTATTATCTGGTATCGTTTTCCCTCTTCCAGAACATCTGGTGGCAAAATCTTTCAGCTTTTGTTTGCCTGAAAATGTCTATTTTTATTTACTATTTCTGTTTTGCCTAATCATTTAATAACTTTTTATTTATCTTTTTATGATGAAAAATTTCACAGAAGAAAGTTGAAAAAAATAGTACAATGTACTCTGTATTTACACCATGTGGATTCAACAAATGTTAACATCTTCTCATATTTGATTTAATGTCTGCATTTATGTGCGTGCACATATGTGCGCACATAAAATCTCTGGAGAATTCACAGAAACAGAAAGTAAAATGGTGGTCACTAGGGACTGAGGGGAGGGGGGAAATGGAAAGTTCTTGTTTAAGGGGTATGGAGTTTCAGTTTTGTAAGATGAAAAAGTTCTGAAGATCTGTTGTACAACAAAGTGAATATACTTAACATTACTGAACTATACAGTTAAAATATACCTTTAAAATGGTTAAGATGGTAAATTTTATGTTGTGTTTTTTTTTTTTTTAATATTTTATTTATTTATTTATTTATGGCTGTGTTGAGTCTTCGTTTCTGGGCGAGGGCTTTCTCCAGTTGCGGCAAGCGGGGGCCACTCTTCATCGCGGTGCGCGGGCCTCTCACTGTCGCGGCCTCTCTTGTTGCGGAGCACAGGCTCCAGACGCGCAGGCTCAGTAATTGTGGCTCACGGGCCCAGTCGCTCCGCGGCATGTGGGATCCTCCCAGACCAGGGCGCGAACCCGTGTCCCCTGCATTGGCAGGCAGACTCTCAACCACTGCGCCACCAGGGAAGCCCTGTTGTGTGTTTTTTTTAAATTTTATTTATTTTTGGCTGCTTTGGGTCTTTGTTCCTGTGCGCGGGCTTTCTCTAGTTGTGGCGAGTGGGGGCTACACTTCGTTGCAGTGCGTGGGCTTCTCATTGCAGTGGTTTCTCTTGTGGTGCTCGGGCTCTAGGCGTGCAGGCTTCAGTAGTTGCAACACACGGGCTCAGTAGTTGCGGCATGTGGGCTCAGTAGCTGTGGCTTGCGGGGTTTTAAGTGCAGGCTCAGTAGTTGTGGCACACAGGCTTAGTTGCTCCATGGCATGTGGGATCTTCCCGAACCAGGGATCGAACCCGTGTCCCCTGCATTAGCAGGCGGATTCTTAACCACTGTGCCACCAGGGAAGTCCCTATGTTGTGTGTTTTTTATTGTAACTTTAAAAAACCCTGAGAAATTTTTTCTATGGATATCTAAGATGCAACATGGTAAATATACGGCTCTATGAATATACAGTCAGGAGCAAAGGTGGGGAAAATGTGTGATACTGGGCCAGTCATCTCATCAATCACAAAGCTATGTCTTCTAACATAGTTCCAGATGTTCTAACTTGTATTCTGCTATGAATATAGTGACTTGATGCCTTGAGTCATCTGCATTTAAAATGGAACAGTAGTTTAATAAGCTATAATGGAAGGGGATGCTTTAGTTCTGGTTCATTCTCATCCCTGGGGTGCAGCTTTTGGGGTCTGTGGTCTCCTGGCCATGTTTGCCTTCAGAACTTTTCTTCTACCTTCCCTGGCTCCCAGCCTCTTGGAGAAAAGCCTCCATGGTTGGGAGGAAGAAAGAGGCCGGGGCATTTCTCTCTGCTTCGGGCAGCTTCTCTGGCAGTGGCTCCATTTTCTCTGTGGCTCCAACTGGACAGGCCTGCTACAGTTCTAGCTTCCACTAGGTGACCCCTGAGCTCCAGTGACATTGCCTCTTACTTCTGTATCTCCAACCCAGAAAAGATTGTGGCATCTTGCTCTTATTAATCTGTGGTATCCCATTTGGATTTCAGATCCTCCGTCACCAGTGTGCCAGTTCCTTGCAATATGTTCCTCCTGTTGTAAATACGTGAAGTGGTTTCTGCCTTCCTGGCAAAACAAATGGGCTATAGTTTACCAGAGTTCTCATCCTCAGTGTGCCCTGAACTCCAACATTTGTCCTGTTTGTCCCCCAACCTCAAAAGGCACAGTCCAGCATCTTAGGTACCTCTTTGCTTTGGCAAATGTAAGCAGAACAGAGGTAAACCTAATTGATAGGTCCACCTCCACTTTTCAGGATTCCTGTCTTTTCACAGAATTTCATTCCAGCAGTTCCTCACTATCTTGTTAGCTCTGTGATACTTTTACAGTGACGGTGCTTTATATTTTGACCAGCTTTTAAAGTTGTCTATAGTAAGCAGCTTGGTTTGAATTACCTATTCAGCTTTTACTCAATGCATGAGTATAACTGAGAGATGGAGAAACAGAAAAACTGATCCTGACAGTTTGAATTTCTGTTTTTAGTCGTGCCCGAAGCCTCACCTACCCCTACTTCATTACATGCAACCCTGAATCCCCCTTCTGCTTAAGCCAGGTTTTAGTATTATAGAATTGTATGCCACTTATAACTAAGAAATTTCTAACTTGTACTCTAGTAATTTTATTTAGGATTTTTGTACTAGTATTCATAAATAAGATTAGTCTGCAGAGTTTTTAAAATTTTTCTACTAGCATTTGCTAAAATTTTCTATGCTAGCTTTATAGATATACTAGCTTTATAGAAAATTAGTGTGCTGTCTCTCTTATGCTCTGGAATAGTCAATAATTTGCTGGTAATGATTTTTTTCTTATGAAATAACCCTAAAACCATCTGAGCTATATCATTTTAATAGTGGCAATAATCAACTTAGTAGTAATACTCACACTATTTGCATAATTTGCCATTTTTAGTAATGTATATTCATTGATATTAAAGTGCATTAAGAGTAAAATTATAATCACTGCTCTCTTATAATTTTAAAAGCAGTCTGCTACATATAATAGCAGTTTTTGTGTGTTGAATTTTTACCATGTACCAGACATTGTGCCAAGCATTTGACATATAAAATCTCAAGTAACTCTTAAAATGACCCTTTGATGTGTTATTTATTTTACAGATAAGAATATAGTCTCACAGGGATTGAGACTTGCCTAAGGTCACAGAGTAGAGCAAGGACTTAATTCAGGTCTGTATAATTCCAAAGTCTATGCTCTTTTACAATTATGATAAACTACCTCTCTGGCTCTGGCTTTTTTTTCCCTAAATACCTTTTCACATTCTTAATTTGTATATTTATGCATTCCTTCCCTTTAAAAAAGTACACGTGCCTCAGGTTTTTCTGTTTTAAATATATTTATTTTGTTCAAAGACGCTGACTTTTTTGTTTATCAATTGTTTTGTCTAATTCACTTGTTTTTTGAACTTTTTGGTTTTAATCTTGTTTTTCATTTCTCTAATTTCTGCAGCTTTGTCTAAGTTTTTAAAAAGTCTTCCTGAATTATAATGTAATAAAATATTTGGCTTCTGAATACTATTTTTGACTGGAGTCCATAAATTTTGTTTCCATCTTCTAAATTGCTGGCAATGGTAATTGTAATTACCTTTTGGAACCTACAGTTATTTAGTAAATGATTTATAAATTTTAAAATAGCTGGAGAGTTTAAATTTTTAAATTTATTTTTGGTGTTTACTCTTGTTTTAGAAAGTACAATGTGCTCAGAGCTTTTACAATAGGAAGAACTACCTATGTTACACTGTGTGTATTATTTGGTAGCCTGATCATTTCTCTGTGTCGATAAACATTCTGCTATAATATGATTTTTAGTGGCAGCAAGGTATTTTATCTTATACATGTGTCATATTTTAAATTCCCTACCCTTTGAAGATAAATGTTTCTTATGTATCACTGCAATAATGTTGAGGTGAACACTATTTTTAATATATATTTGAGTATATATCCATGATCAGTCTCTTAAATTTCTAGAAGTTTAATTTCTATTTCAAAGGATAAGGACTTTTTAAAGGTTTTTGATCTATAATGCCAAATTGCCTTCCAGAAATGTTATACAAATTTTCTGCTTCCAATAGCAGTGTATGGGGTTCTCATCTCTCCATATCCTGGCCAATAAGGTATAACTATTGAACCTTTTATTAATACATAATGTCCTTCTTTGACTCTCGTAAACTTTTTTGATTTAAAGTCTATTTTGGCTGATATTAGTATAGCCACCTCTGCTCTCTTTTGGTTACAATTTGCGTGGAATTTTTTTCCCCATTCTTTTGCTTTCAATGTATTTGTGGTTTTGGACCTAAAATGAGTCTCTTATAGAAAAGGCAATTTACAGTTGGATCATGTGTTTTTATCCATTCTTTCAATATCTGTCTTTTCATTGGAGAATCTAATCCATTTACAGTTGAAGTAATTACTGATAAGGAAGGACTTCTGTCATTTTGCAATTTGTTTTCTGTATGCCTTATAGCTTTGTCCCTCATTTCCCTGCATTACTGTCTTCTTTTGTGTTTAGTTGATTTTTTTTGTAGTAAAATGTTTAAATTCCTTCCTCATTTTCTTTTAAGTTAAAGAGGGAACTTTTGACTTGTCTAGGGAGAAAGTACTACTCACCTCCAGCTGAAAGTTTCCACACAGAAATTGGTGCCTATTGCTTCCTGATCTTTCATTTTATTCCAGAAAGAAGAAAAAGAATTTCCATCGGAAATGTTCCAATTTTTAAATGTTGGCATCTAATTAATGAATGTTGTTAAACAATGTTCAGGTCAAACTAAACATATTGTGGACCTGATTCAGTAAGAGGGCTACCATTTTGTAACTTCTGGCACAGGGTACAGGTGAGTCAAAATAAGACTTCCTTTCATCTAGACTAGAAAAAATGCCTAAAGGGAATGTAAAGAGGACTTCAATGCTGTGTGTGTCCTTAATAAAGGGACATAGCCTCTTTTCCCCCTCCAACTCTGGGCCAAACTCCTGAGGGCATGGGAAATGAAATGCCAGATGGTTTGGGGGGATTCAAAAGCAGATTCCCGTGGTCCTCCTTTCCTAAATAGAGTTCAGCACTATGATGAGACTCAAGAATTTGTTTGGCTCAGTGTGATATAGGAGTTTCCAGCTGTGTCTTGGCAGACTGGACTGAGATTGCCCCGTTTAGGGGCTGGGAGTGTGGCTGAGTTTATCTTGTTGAGATAGCACAGAGTGACAGAATCAATTTCTAGGAGCCCAAGAGGGTCACAGAAGTTGAAACGCAGCTGAATTGAAAGGGTCTTTCAGATGGGGATGAAGGGTCACACATCAAGTCTTATGGAGGTTCATAAAAGAATGCGTCTTCAGTTATAAAACCAGTTACATTTCTTTTACCGGGTTTGAGTTTATGGATCAAAAACTATACCCTCTACACTATCTTTTCTGCTATAAATTCTATCACATCCTAGGTTTGATATGTAGTATTGTCATTACTGTTATTTTGTAAATCATTTTTCATTACAACTTCAATTTTCTCTTGACACAACAGTTACCTCTCCCCATCCCAGGTTTTATTTAGAATTTAGAATTTAAATTGCCTTTTCTATTTTATAGAACTTCAGTTGTTTTTCAGATCTGATTTTTTAAAATGGGTCGCAGCATATGAAATTGAATGTATTCATATCTGGGAAAACACATTTTTCGGAAATTCCTAAACATAAATATAATTTTCATACCTGTGAAAATGTGTGTTTTTGAAATTACAAAAGCCCCTATCTATGTTTAATCTTAATGTTTATACCTGTTTTCTTAGATTTTTTAAAATATGTAAGTCCAAACTTTATCACCAATATCTTTATGTCCACAATTTGCTGCTAAGGTTTTTTTGTTTGGTTGTTTTCTCATTGCTCTCTGTCAAAGCTACTTGTACACATTACACATATTTTTCTGTTTTATTTTCATAAACTATACACTCTCTGTAAGACCAGATAGAGATGTCTTTCAATGTTATTTAAGAGGTAATGAGGTCAAATAAATCAAAGCAATCGATATATAATAAAGTTATTTTGGCAAAGTCACAGACATTTCTAGAATCAGCTTTATTTTTGCAATGAATCTCTGAGGAGATGTCGCCTACTCAGGGTGCCTTGTGTATCTAAGACAGAAACGTAGGTCCCCCCCCCACACACATTCTCTATCCTTTTACCTGGTGTTCTTTTTTTTCTCTAGCAATTTATCTTTATCTGACACACTATTTTACTTGTTAATAGATTCTAGGCTTGTGTTTGCAAACTTGGTCTGATTTGTTCACAGATATTTCTCCAGCTTTTCTGGCAGTGGCTGGCACACAGTAGCTCTTAATTAAATGTTAAATCAAAATGCCTCCAAAGAATCTAGAAACTGCTTAATGCTCAGGATGTTCAATGACCGGAGTTATCAGCGGTGCAGAAACACATTAATTATAAGACATGTACAAGTGAATAACTTTTTCTGAGATTTTTTTCCCAGCCCTTTCCTCTTTTACCTTTGTAATTAAAGCTCACTGGCCTGAGAGTAGCCTCAGTCTATCAACCTTTGGTCAGAGAAGAGGTTTCAGAGAAAATAACACAATTATCACGCAGCAAAAGGAGTAGGGGTGGTGGGGAACAAAGGGAAAAGTTAAGCGGTAGCCTCAATGGGGCATTCCCGGGCTAGATGTCCAAGTCTGCCCAACGGTAGCAGTTGACCTCGCTCCTCTTGCTGCAGTTGATGGCAGTTGAAGGCCATGTGGCTGGTCTAGCCACAACGGTAGCACTTGACTCGGGCGCAGTGTTTCTGAATGTGGCCATATTCGGCACAAGAGTAGCACTTCTGACCCTCCTGATGGTCACAATCACGGGCCAGATGCCCTGGTCTGCCACAGGTGTAACAGCACTGCTGTCTCTCTCGCTTAGGCTTAACACAGTCTTTGGCGATGTGGCCACTTGTCCCACAGTTGTAACAGATGTCATCGAGAAGGTTACAGTTCTTAGCATGATGACCAGGCTCACTGCAGCAGTAACAGATGACAGGTAGGGTGGCAGAACTGCACTGAGCACCTCGGCCACCACCTCTAGCTCCGCGCCCTCGAGCTCCTCCTCCTTTAGGGCCAGAGTGTCCACACTTGAAGCATTCCTTACTGTTCATGGCTGCAGTGAGATCTTCAGGTGAGCGGTCCCACTGCTGCCCCGGAAGCCCCGACAAAACTCCCCTTATGGAGGTTTAGACAGAAGTGGCTGTTTTTCTCGAGGGGCCTCAGCGATGTCACACAGGGTTTGCGCACGGCCCCATTCTTGTGTCAGAGGCGTTCTAGCAGTCAGCTCCTTCCCGCCTGACTTTCCTCCTGTCCTTGAAGCCCAAAGCCCATCGCAGGGGCGTTTTCCGTTTTTTGTTTGTTTATTTTTGTTTTTGTGTGTTAAATAAACACTTCTTGGGTCGTTAAGTTTGAGTTTGAATCCGTTCTTGTTCAGAAAATGTGCCTTGTAGGATTTCTTATAATTAAGGCTTAGGCCTTCTTTGTGGTCTAGTAGATGACCAGTTTTTATATATGCGCTTTGGACATAGGAAAGATATGTGTGAGATGTATCTAATCCAGTAAATGAAAGAAATTCAACAAATTAGAGTAACCCATTTGGGGGGGGGGTTAAAAAATAAAATACAAACATCCATAAAGATATGAGATACATAAGATAGAAAAAAATCTGTAAAATGCTACAGGGAGATTTACTCACAATTTAGCCTGTTTTATTTCAGGAATCGTAGTTTTCAACATAATCACCACCATTTAAGTTGTAAAACAACATAATTGAAGCACTCAGTATAAAGAATATGTTGTTCTTTGCAAAATAAATTACAAAATCTTAATTTAAATATTGGACAGATTTCCTCTCTGTTTTCTAAATTATTTATTATATAAAGCTCATAAGGATTTCTGGACATGTCCACTTATATAGATATAGAAATATGTATGGAAAACTAGACACTAAAATATCCAACTGTAGCTATTTTGGGGCTATAAGATTGAACAGGACTTTTTTCTCCTCATTTTCCTTCTCTGTATTTTGCAGTTTTTGAAATGACTTTAGGTGGTGTAATTTTAAAAATCCACAATAAATATTTTTCTTTAAGTTACTAGCTAGCTATATGCTTTGCATGTGAATTTTTTTCAGGAAGCCAGTACAACTGTATTTGGTAAAACATAGACGTGAGAATAATGAATGTAGCAATTGCCCTTTATTTTTTTTTAACATCTTTATTGGAGTATAATTGCTTTACAATGGTGTGCTAGTTTCTGCTCCACAACAAAGTGAATGCCCTTTATTTTCAATATGACTTGATTGGAATGTGCAACTGGTTTCATAAATGCAACCACAAAGAAAAATGTTTTCAAAAATTAATAAAAGTTATAGCCAAAGAGGATGAGCAGTTGCCACATATAGAATAGTGGAATGAGTTTTATTCCTAAACAATTAAATGATGCAGCGTAAATGGTTTCAAATGGCAAAAATTCTCTCTGTGTTTTAAACTTTGATATATGTTTATTAAATTAGCTGTATTAACTATCATATTTAGACCCCTGTTTAGATTTATAGTTTTATTAAAGTAATACATGCCCATAGTTTAAAGCATTGATTTTCAAACAGGTTTAATTGAGACATGAAGGAAGAAATGCATTTTACATCACAATAGAGGATATGTGTGTGTGTGTGTGTGTGTGTGTGAGTGTGTGCTATAACTCAAATAAGGTTAAGAAAAAAATAATTACCCTTAATGTCTGTAATGCACTTTTTAAATTTGATATGTATATATATATTTATATATATGTGTGTATATATATATATATATATATATATATTTTTTTTTTTTTTTTTTTTTTTGGCCTCGCTGCACAGGCTGTGGGATCTTAGTTCCCTATCCAGGGATTGAACCCGGGCCCTCCACAGTGACAGCACAGAGTCTTAACCATTGGACTGCCAGAGAATTCCCTGCAATGCACTTTCATGCTTTCTAGTCATGTTGTAAAAAATGCTGGTAGTGACCCATTAAATTAATCTTTCAATTCACTAAATTATTTTTACTCATAGTTTGATTGATTACTATAAATAATGCTTATGCTTATGCTATGACTTCTTGATGTTTCAATTTTAGACATTATCTATGATTTTCCATTTCAGAGAATGAACATTTATCCCTCTTTTACCTACACCATCTTTTGGTACACTTCATGTGCTTGCATTCCACTCACCCTCCCGCCCTTGCACCTTTCTCCTAATATTGATTGGGTCAATAGCCAACATTTACATAATTATAACTATGTAAATGCTACTCATGGCTGAGCCATGTTGAATTTTGTCAAATGCTTTTTTTGCATCTCTTGAGTTTGCCTTGACTTCTTGCATTTGCTAGAATCACCAGTAGATTGTTGAATATAAGTTGTGAAAGTGCACATCCTTGTCTTGTTCCTGATCTTAAGGGGAAAGCTTTCAGTCTCATCATTAAGTATGATGTCAGCTGTGGGCTTTTGGTAGATACCCTTTATCAGGTTGAGGAAGTTCCTTCCTATTCCTAATTTATTAAGCACTTTTTAAAAACATGTAAGTGCATTGGATTTTGTCAAATTCTTCTGTGGCTATTCAGATGATCATGTGGTTTTGCCCTTTATTACTATTGGATTTGGTTTGCTAGTACTTTGTTGAGGATTTTTGCAACTACACTGATAAGGAATATTAATCTGTAGAAGTTTTAAAATTTTTATTCTCGTGATATCTCTGTCTGGTTGTCATTTCAAAGTAATACTGACCTCAAAGGATGATTTTGGAGGGCTTCCCATCTCTGCTATTTTTTGGAATAATTTGTAAAGAATTTATACTATTTCTCCTTTAAATGTTTGCAAGATTTCACTAGTGAAGCTATTTTAGCCTGGGCTTTTCTTGTGGGAAGTTTTAAAATTACTAATTTAGTTTCTTAACTTGTTATAGGTATATTCAGATTTTCTGTTTCTTCTTGAGGCACTTTGGGCACTTTGTGTCTTTCTGAGAATTTGTCTATTTCATCTAGGTTATTTAATTTATTGGCATACAGTTGTTCATAATATTCCCTTATACTTCTTTTATTTCTGTAAAGTCAATACTGATGAACCCTCTTGCATTCCTGATTTTAGAAATTTGATTCTTACCTCTTTTTTTCTTCATCAGTCCAGCTGAATGGTTTTTTTTCAATTTTGCTGATCTTTTCAAAGAACCAACTTTTGGTTTTGTTGACTTTCTCTATTGTTTTTCTATTCTCTATTTCATTTATTTTCACTCTTATTTCCTCAGTTTTATATCCTTGTAATGCTAGCTATTACAGAATTAAGGCCAGTCCCATGCCAGATTTAGTCAATGTACAATTTGGCAAGGCAAAGCTGTATTCAAGGGACTGATAGAGTATTCTTGACTATTTTTCATTCCTGTACCCCAACCTCAATTCAGGGTGTTCACAGGTTTGAGGAGATCCTCTGTATTTGGATTCTTCACAGGAACAAAACCAACATGATATCTCTATATCTATCTATCTATTGAGAGAGATTATCTATCTATCTATGGATGTATGTATATATATCTTTTATATAATATATAAATAAATATTCATTTACTTATTTTAAGGAATTGGTTCACTTGATTATGGAGGCTGGGTAGTCCAAAATCTGCAGGGTGGGCTAGCAGGCTGAAGACCTAGGGAACAGCCAGTGTTGTAGTTCAAGTCCAAAGGCTGTCCACTGGCAGAATTCTCTCTTGCTCAGGGAAGGTTAGTCTTTTGTTCTATTCAGGCCTTCAACTGATGGATGAGGCCCACCCACATTATGGCAAACAATCTGCTTTACTCAAAGTCCACTGATTTAAATGTTAATTTCATCTAAAAACACCCTCACAGAAATATCCAGAATAATATTTGGCCATGTGTCTGGGCACCATGACCCAGCCAAGCTGGCACATAAAATTAACTATCATATTTTCTAAAGAGGGTCATTCTCCTAACAAATGTATTGGGTGGGGAATAAAAGGGAATCAGAGCCTCAGAGTGTTAGTGTGGAGGTAGTAGAGGTCTCCAGATATTTTCTTTACCACTCCTGAGGAAATACAAAGTTCAGACAAATGCATAGGTCCAGGACCCAAAGTATTTATAGCATTCAAGACTTACAAGCTGTGCCTCTTTCTTGAATTTCTCTTCAGATTGGACATAGTAGATTAGGGAAGTTTTGTCAAACGGAAGAGAAGTGGAAAGAGCAAGTAACTGCATCTGCAATTATTATTATGTACTGACATCAATTTTAGAATACTTTAAAAAGTGGAATGTTGTCCATTTGTTAAAATGATAAAGATGATAATTAGGACCATGTCAAAATATTTAAAACAACACTATATCTATTAAAATGTTGATGTTAAAACATTACATATTTAAGCAAAAATTGAAAGAACACAAAGATATGATAATGGACATGAGGTTTCATTTTGGGGTGATGAAAAATTCTAAAATTGTGGTGATGGCCATACAGCTGTGAATACACTAAAATCCATTGCACTGTACACGTTAAGCTGGTGAATTGTATGACATGTGAATTATATCTCAATAGAACTGTTATAACAAAAAAAAGTACACAAAGAAATAAAAGCATTTGTTATAGTGCTGTAGAATCGTGGGCAAAATTCCCTTTTATTATTATTATTATTTGGCCACGCTGTGGCAGCTTGTAGGATCTTAGTTCCCCAACCAGGGACAAAAACCATGCCCCCTGCAGTGGAAGTGCAGAGTCCTAACCACTGGACTGTCAGGGAATTCCCAAAATTCCCTTTTAACTTTTGTGCAATAATAAATGATTCTTTTAATTTAGGAGTGAGGTTCTTTATACTACTATAACTTCAAGCATTTCTATTTTTCTCTTTTTTTTCTTTCTGCATATTGCACATTGTTGTATATAACCTTTCTGTGCATATTAGGCAAAAAAAAATCTTTCATTATGTCTCCAAATAATGTTAATATGACATTCCTAACAATTAGAGAGGATGATGATGTACACATTTTATGGGTCTCAGAATTTATAGAATTGTGGGTTCTTAGTTTTTGGTATTTCCAAACTGGCTTTCTTAGAAAGCAAGAACCAGCCACCAAAGTAAAACATCATAATGAGAAACAAAATGTTATTTTGTATTCTCTCCTCCTCACATCCGAAAAGGAATCTATTTCAGAGCCTGTTGAATAAATGATGCCACTTCTCTTAAAATTAATATGTGAATTTCTCACAGAAGACAGGAACAAGCCTTGCATCTAGCACCAAAGGACACTGAACAGTATTTTTAATGTTCAGACAATACCAGGGTTGTGAAGAGAAAGAAAAAGGTGTTGCATACTCCTTCTTACCCCCAAACTGATTGAACACCCTTTCCCTTTTTGCTCTGTGCATAGGGTCTTTTGGTCCCCTGCCTCTGGGTCTCCTCTGTGGGTTCATCACTAACCAGGCATTGTTTGCCCAACACTAGCTAGTTGGGCTCAGCTTGAGAGCTTCTTTGGAGAAGATTGTGTGGATACAATATCTTTTAAACAGCATTTTTTGCCGTATTTTTTACAATTTGCAACATCAGACACACAAGGGGAGGAGTAAGAGGCCCAATAGGGCTGCAGACCAGGCAAGGCCAAGAATACACGGGTAGGCCACTAAGGATAACAGAGCGAATAAAGGCAGCCAACAGGGAGACTGGCAATGAAATGGTGGGCTAAGAACAGAAGAGGGATTGACGAAGGAAGATGGGCTGAGGGAAGGATGGTGGTGAAGACCGGTGTAACCAAGAGGAAGAAAGGTTGAGGAAGCAGGATGGGCCAAGGACCTGGGCGAGGGGGAACACCGGAGGCTCAGCCTCGGGGAAAGCTGGGGCTGGGTGGAGGGGTGGGGAGAAGAGGGCGGGCTCAGCGCATGCGCCTGAAGCACACTGCGGCGATCCTGGAGAGGCGGCGCTGTCTGGGCATCGGCGCTGTCTGGGCATCGGCGCTGTCTGGGCATCTGAGCTGCGGCTGGAGGTACGGCTGGTCCTCTGCCTGCTGTCCACTGCCACCTTGGCCTGCTCTTGCCACCCTGGCGCCGCGAACTCTGTGCCGCCTCTCCCTTCACCCTGTCTTGGGACGGCCGGCGCTAAGAATTCATGCTATGACCTTCGATGCAGCCAGGAGGTAAAGGAACGACATAGGGGAAGAACATGGAGGGCGGCGGAGGGGACTCGGCCCAGGGGGATCCTTAATTTGTGTGTTCTCCCGGTTCACGAGAGGAAAAAATGGGGGACAGTACGCGCCTCAGACCTACAAAAGGATGTTGAGCATTTACTTCCCATTGTGAAAGTAATACAGACTTCTTTCCATTAATCAGGGTTGAGGCACCTGGGCGTCGGCATTTGCCATAACGTTCCTTGCTTTAAAATTTTTTGGAGTTCTTCATATGCAGTAGAAGGTGTATTTAAAGGTCGGGGTTGTAGGACTAGGAGATTATGAGAGCTTTCTTTGCCTTTGTTCAGGGTGGTGGCTCTTGTTACGGAATCCGAGGGTACTCTAAGCCCCTCCCTGAGGGTCGGGGCGGATTCTATCTAGATCTGGCATCTGCTCTGCAAGCAATGACGTCTTTCCCGTATTCCACTTCCTAGTTTATCACACCTACCCCCATTAGGGAAGGCTGGTAATGGCTCTCCTTGATTGAGCACTGGGGCACAACTATAGCGAGAAACACATCCAGATATCATCAGGCACTTTTATATAAAAAACTGAGGTGGGAGGATAGACGCGGTGCGCACGTGTATTTGAGAGTGTGGGGATGCGCGGCGCGGTAGCGTGCAGGTATGCAGTCGTCCTTTGGTAAACGCGGAGGATTGGTTGCAGGACCCCCGCGGATACCAAAATCCGCGGATGCTCAAGTCTCCTATATAGAACGGCATAGTATAGTCAGTCCTCCGTATCCGCGGAGGGTCCACTGTATTTGAGGTCTGATGTCTGTGGGGGGGTGGGGGGTGGGGGGGCTTCCATTGGGGAGAGCGGGAGGTACGCACGCGTAAGGCTTGGGGCAGGGGGGTGGGTCGAATGCGTATTTAGGAAAGCAAAGTTGCTGGTAGTTGATAGGCGCGGAAGGGACGAGTGAAGGTGCGCATGCGCACTCGAGACGACTTTGTGACGGTTGGCTTTAACGGGAGGAGGGGAGAGGCGCGCATGCGTATTTCAAACGGAATGACGGGGAGGGGAGGCGCGCAGCGTACGTGTAATTAAGATTGCAAAATGGCGAGGGGGGAGGTAAGTTGTCTTTTTGCTTGGCCATCTTGGGCTAGGAGGGCCTGCAGAGGAGCAGATCGACCTTTCTAGTTGGGTGAGGGGGGTTAGCCTCAGTTGGAGTTGTCTTAGGCTGTGGCCAGATCCACCAGATAATAACCCAGAATCTTAGCCCCTCTCTGGCCTATAGATAATGTGGGTTTAAAAATGCGGAGGCGATGATGACTTTACAAAAGGTTACGGCAGCAGGCTGTGTGTAGGAAATGCGTAAAACGGGAGCACTTGGAGACAAGGCCACATTCGGGCAGTACGCCTCTGGAGGGCTCTCTGCCGGACTTGCAGATCGTGGGCTGGTGTCCTTGGCTCTGGACACATTCTCTCATTCCATCAGAGTAGCAGAACCCAGCGGTTGCAATATTGTGAGAACCTACTGATGGTCAGAAGCCCTTGGTTTTCTCCCCTTGAGGTTGTAGGGGTGAGGATTTGGCTGTTTCCAAGTGCTTGTTCCACTTTGCTTTAAACCTAGGATTTAGGCAAATGATAATGGTGGTATGAAGGTGACCTGGGTTCACATCCTTTCTTCTAAATTATTTTTTTCTGTAGAACTTTGAGCACGGTTTCGTTTAGGGGGACTATTTTTTTTTTTTAGGCAGCAGCACTGTCATGGCTCTTAGAGGGCTGTCAGTGAGGATCTACTGTTAATCGCTAAAGCTAGTAATTTAGCAGTTAGATATGTAGAAGAAAGGGCACAGGATTCAAAATTGAGACAGGTCTTTTCAGTAATCCTAGCTGTGATCTCATACGGTCATTTTCCTTCTCTGGGCCTGTTTCCCTATCTATAATAATAATTATGCTTAAACGTCTTTGGAGCTTAAACTGTGTGCCAAGTACTGGGTCTACATGCTTTTACACATGCCTTAGCTAATTTAGTACTCTGGACAGTCTTATGAAATAGCAGTACCGTTATTCATCTTTTACAAATGAGAAATTTCAGGGACACAGGTAAAGTAAATCCAAGGCTTTATATCCGTCTGAATGACTGAGACTGGATTTTTATCCAGGTACTGTGGCTTCGGAATCCTGTGCTCTTAAACATTATATTTATCCACCAAAATGATGGGGCAAATTTAAAGGACCCTTCTTTTATGGTTTCAAATTTTATTTGTAACTTATCTATGCTGTTTAAGAAAGGAGACCTGTTTGCTGATTTTTACTCAGTGCATTGTACAGGGTTACATATGTTGAAGACAAAAAGTAAAGAATTGGTTTGGAGCCTAATGGGGTGGCCATCCTTACCTACCCTTGTCTTCTGTGCTTTTTGTTCTGCAGAGGGTTTAAAATGGCCGACTGCGGCAGGCTGGACACACCCTTCTTGTTTTGCATGATTTGAGATCTGGTCTGACGCTTTGAGACAACCAGTCATTTACCGCAGTAGAGATTTTTTCCTTACCAATTATTAATATTTTGGTGTGTTAATACCAAGGTTCAATAGTAAAGGAGAGGGTACTGCTTTTCTTTCTCATAATAAAAGACAGAGAATACATGGATTTCTTTTATTATTTGGTTGGGATAGATTCATTGAAGGGGAATTACTGTGTCAAAGGGTATGAACATTTTTAACACTTAATATGTATTGCCAAGTTTCTTCATGAAAAGGTTGTACCAATTTTTACCCACACAAGCATTGAGTAGTATTTATTAAAAACATTATTTTAATGGATAAAAAAAACAGTATTTAATTTTGCATTTCTTTGGTTGTAAGTTTGGATCCTGTTTTCCTCTAGATGTTTCTTAGCAGTTTTATTTTCTTCCATGTGATGTTAGTTCATGTCTTATTCTGATTTATCTGTTGGAGTTTTTAGTTTAGCGTTTATTATTGTTATCTATTTGAATGTGTTTTGTAAATAAAGGCTCTTACTCAGATTTCTGTAATGTTAGAAATATGTACTACAGGTTATTGTTTGCCTTTTAATTTTTGTTTCTAAACTTTTGGTTAGTAGAAATTTGAAATTGTGGTCAAATCACTCTATCTTCTGTTTTGTGATTTTTCTTCCATTAAGTTTGAATAGTTCCCTCAATGTAGAAATTTGGTAAATACCCATTGTAGCTTCATCTGAAGATAACCATCAAGTATGAGGGAAAAAGATCCATAATTTCACCACCCAGAGATAACCAGTGTTAATAAATGTGTTCACTTTTTTTCATTCTTTCTGCATTTTTCTACAGTGATCACATATTTGTACTATTTTATATGGTGTTTTGTGTTTATAATGTGCATTTTTCCATGTTAAACATTTCTGTGATTGTCATTGAATGGTTTCATGATATTTTGTTGTATGGAAGTAGCTTAAGATTTTCAGTATTTTAAATTATGTAATGTCTTTTCATTTAGTTTTTATTGTTTATCTACTTTGAGTTATTTCTTTATAGAACAGAGTTCAGAATTAGCATTATTCATCAAAAAATTTGAACATTGTAAAGACCTGCCATAATAGCATTCCAAACGTTGTCAATTTTTGTACCCAGTCATTTAGGTACATAAAATTTTTTTTTACTTACTTTATATGTAAAAGAATGGTATCTTTGATTTATGGTACATTTCTCTGATTATTGGCGAGGCTGGACTCTTAAATGTTAATTGTTAGCTCCTATTTCCTTTTGTGAACTATTCGACTTGGGTCTGAATGTTATCTATTTGTAAGAGCTCTATATTATGTGTTCTGTGTGAGAATCTATTACCCCTTGTCATTTGTTGCAAATGACAAACTTCATTTGTTGCACATACACTCCTGGTATATGTTTGTTGCCATTGAGTATGAAGAAATGTTTGTGATTCCAAAGACAACTGCTGCATGGAATACATGTCAAATTCTTGGTAGCCATTTTGAGATAACATTTATTTGTTCTTTAAATAGATAGCCATTTCTTTTCATCTAAAAGGAAAGCACTGTTTGCTGCACAGCAGTGAGGCTCCCTCGTTATGGGTGTGGGGAGAAGACATGGCAACATTTTGTCCTTAATAAGACATGGCAACCAAGTAGGCGAGACACAAAACAGTAGTCCCCCTCCCCCCATCCATTCGGGGACTGATGTTCTTTTGAATATTTATGAGTGATCTGGGGGAGGATATGGACATAGTGGAATGTTCACATTTGTAGATAACACGGAACTCTTTGGAGATGTAAAGTGGTAATAGGAACAAACCGCAACACCTGAGAAGACACTGTGCGTGTGGGCTAACAATTGGCAGAATGGAACAGGGTAGATAAGAGCAGTGTAATGACTTTAGGGGAAAATAGTATGTTAAGCATACAAAATAGTGGCCTCAGAGACATTGGGTCCCAAGACAGGGATCTCAGTGTAAGCAGAAACAATTTATTGATGTCATCAGCTCAATTTGCTGTTGCAGAGACAGAAGACCCATTAAAAACCTAGACCTCATTAAGAACAGTATGTGACACACAAAAATTCCATCCTATCTTTGTATAAAATGATCTGAACCAAATGACCAGTTAACACTAGTAATCTCTCCTCAAGGAGTCTCTTACTACCTCTCACCGAATTTTGAGAAGGTGGTGGGAAGAGTGTGTTACCTCTGTGTTTCATTTTTCTTATTTATAATATGGAGGTGATTTAGATTATATATTCTCAAAGGTTTTGGGAGGGGATAAGGTATCTTATTTTGGTTTCCTGAAACTGAGTCTGTTATTTGTGGTTCAGAGAATCTGTTTAATTATATTTATTAGTTAAACCTTTCTAAATTATTATTCCTACTCCATGAGCTATATACTATCTCTTTTATGTTAGTAACATTCTAATTTTTATTTTGTCAGTGAAGGGGGGATTATTGGATTTAGAGGTGTCAAGTGAGCCGTTACTTGCTGATTTTTGTTATCCAGTTATACTGGGTTAATTCAGTTAGTTGTAAGCTCCCAGTTTTCAGCATTTTGCTAGTTGCAGATGTTAAACTAGGCTTATGCGTGTGGTGGGGAGGTTGACAGACGTATAATAAGAAAATGAAACAAAACAATGAAACAAAGCAACAACAACAGAGCTTGTGTTGTAGAGGAAGTGATTGGGAAGGTCCTTTACTGGAGGTCTGTGCCTATCTTAAGGATGGGGGTCCCATTTTACATCATGCCAGTGTCTAGTTCCCAAATCCATTTATGATCAGGAGTTAGGGAGAGCCTGGATGTTAGAAATAGCCTGAAAGCATTTAACCTTTGGTTTCTACAATTTGTTCCTCCCCTCTCTTGATGTTACAGCCAGCAGCAGCCTGGAGCAGCACCCCCTGGAAAGAAATTTTACATCGGCCATTATAATACAACCTGATAAGTGTTACAGCACTTATCAGGTTGTATTGTAATTGTCTGTGTATATGCCTGTCTCCCTTCCTATGTTATCAGTTAGACTGTGAGCTCCTTGAGGGCAGGGACAGTGTCTTCATCTCCAGAGCCCAGCCTGGCACATTAGTAGGCCTCAGTAAATGTTTATTGGATGAATAAATGAATGACTCATCAACAAACATTTATTGTGTGCCTGCTAACGTGATCTCCACAGGCTCTGGACTGTCAACTGTTTTCTTCAAAATGCGTGTGGTCAGAAACTTGCTGTTTCTTTCTAGTTATGTATATACCTTCTTAAGAGTTTCTCATGAGATAATGCTATATTTGTGTTTGGATTTCAGTCCTTGGTATTTACAGATGTTGCTACTATTGCTACTGCTGACAGTCTCTTCCTTGGTGGAACCTGGGTGAAAGCTGCCAGATCAGGAGCTTCATCCTCACTGTCTAGTGTTTGCTAAATGGTTTCTATTTGTAGACTCATCCCCTTTTCACTCCTCCTCAGGTCATCCTCCAAATGGTATTCCCACGTGGGCTCCACATTCTAGATCAGGGGTGGGCAAATACAGCCCATGGGCTGCCTGGTTTTGCAAATAAAGTTCTGTTGGAAAACAGCCATGCTCATTTGTTGATGTGTTGTCTGTGGCCTCTTTGACCTACAACAGCAGAGTTGAGTAGCCACATCAGAGACATGCTGACCCACAAAGGCTGGCCCTAGAAAAAGATTGCCTACCCTTTTTGGAGTATCACTCAACAGTCATAGTTTCATTCCCCTCTCCATTCACCGGAGATAACTTTTAGCATCTCAGAAACTCACTTATTTACTTCATTCATTATTACTTATGACGAGTCTTTTTCCTGTTTTACAGATGGGCCAGCCAGGACACACTTCAAACTAGGAGACTGATTATAAGGCCTCCCCCAGGGTCCTGCAGTCAGTCAGTTATATGGCGTCCTTCAGCATCAAGTTTCGAGCTTCAACCCTAGAAATTAAAATTCCTTTTGTTATATCCTAACTTGAAGCATATGGACATTTCATGCTTTGGTGCCTTATCCCTTGCCCCCCTCCTTCCTACACAGCTCTTTGCAATGAGAATATGGAAAATAAGGAATTAATATGAGATAAAGCAGAAAAGTAGACTGAGGCAAATGTTTAGAGGGTCTGAATGCTAATTTTTAAACTGAGAAATGGGATTTCTGGAACATTCACTTATTCAGACTTATACAGGTAGTGAGCCTGCGCTTGCAAGAGCTTAGGGCCCTCCCCTCAACCCTCTCTAACCCACCGCACGTTGTCTTGGTAACCTGTCTGTGAGTATATTGTCATTCATTTCACTTCATTAAAAAGTTGGAGAGCTCCAAGTCTGATGCAAGAAATGTAGATCTAAAAAAGCAAAAGGGAGAGAATATCAGATAGTCTCATTCTAGGAGTAAAATGGAGGGAAAGGCCTTACAGCGTTATTTTCAAGCCGCTTGCTGGATTTTTCCCAGGACTTTATTATGAAAATTTCATACAGAAAAATTGAAAGAATTGTACAGTGAAAACCCATATACTCACCACCTAGATGGTACAATTAACATTTTGCTGTATCTGCTTTATTGCATATTCGTCCATCTTTGTTGGGTGGGTTTTTAAAGTACTTGTGTTGTCATCCATTTTGATTTCATCTGTATCCGGCCCATTATGGTGCAGAAAAATAATCTCTTTGGATTCTTATCTGTATTTTCCAAGATGGTATGGAAACTGCAGCCTAACTACCTACAAGCAGATCTGCCTGGGAATAAGAGTCCTAGGGAGAGAAGACATTTTGTTTCTGAAAGAAAATGGCTGCAGCTCTCACTGTTGTTTACTGGAAATAATAGGAGAAGGAAAAATGGAAGTCCAGATCCAGTGTCAGTAAATCCTTCCAATAATATACTGCCCTGCACTTCATTCACTTCACTGGCTTTGGGGGGTGGGGGGCAGCTGGTTTTCTGAGCTGCTTCTGCTTGGTTCTTTCCTTTAAGAATTGATGAAGGAGAAACAACAAAGTGATATCGAAGTGCCACTGATGTGATAGTCAGCATTAACACAACTCCTTGGAATTTTAGTAAATGGATTTTTAATTTGGACTACTGTCTAATAATATTCTTTTGGACCTTTTCTGTTAGCAATAGCCACAGAGTCAAAGGAAGCACCATGAACTGAAATCTTATTTATCTTTATCATGAATATGATAATGTTACCTGTTTGTGTCTATCTCCCTTCATTTAAGTTCAAGGGCAGAGGCCATATCTTACTCATCTTTGTAATTCTCCTAGTAAAAAATGTCTGTATTCATAAAAAATGCAGTATTACATTTAACACCTATCACATGGGCAAAGATTAAAAAATGTTATACTAGTGTTGGTGGGATATGTCCAATTTTAGTGTAATCCTTTGTAGGAGCAATTTGGCAATATATATTAGTGGGCAGAATAAATATTGCATGCCCTTTGACCCAGCAATTTCATTTCTAGGGATATACCCCTAAATATTCTAAATAAATTCTAAATATTTTTTTAAAATGTTCTAAGGATATTTTAAAAGATTTAGGTATGGGAATGTTCACAATGTTCATAGCAGTAAAAAAAAATAGAAAAACTTACCTATCCCTAAATAAGAATTTGAATAAATAAATTTTGGTGTATTCATATAATAATACAACTTAGGCATTAAAAATAAAAATAGTCTTGTAGATGAGTATATGGCTTGGAAAGATGTACCCAGTATATTAATTGAAAGAAAGGCTATGGTTTCATCTAATTTTTGTTAAATAAAAATTCATGTTTGTACATGTACATAAAAGTAATTGGAAGCATATACCCCAAGTGTTAAACTTTCTGGGATTTTGTGATTTTTACTTTCTATGTATTCTTAATGTATTTCTGGAATTTTTTTTTCACAGCGTGTGTTTATGACTTTGAAAGTTAAGACAAACATTGAAACGGTTTCCATTTTGAAATATGCTGACCTGAACAGAAGTGGAATAAATGGGTTGGTTGAGGGGGCTGGAAACTGGAGCAGTTTAGTTTGGAAAAGAGCTGGGCCGGGTGGGAGTAGGGCATGGTGGAAATAAGATCTCTGTCTTTAGAGAAAGGCACTAGCTTAACTACTAACTGTTCTTGGCTCCTTAGTGCAGGCATTTCACGCATCAGGCTTTACACTTACTGTTTATTTCCCAATTAGACCCTGTACACATTCCTTTCCCACCCATGTCCCTCTGGGCTTTCATAAGCTAAATAATTGCTGGTGGCAGCAGCTGCTTATGGGTGTGCAGATCTTGCTCTAGTAACGGCTGCTTTACTTTATCCAATAAAGAGAAGGCTGAAACCCATCAAGGCTGCCTCCTCACCTCCCCCGCCCCCAACATATACCACTTGGCATTATGAATCTTCCCCACCTATGGTGGGAGAGCTTTCTCCTGGGTCTCATGATCACTAGTAGATTATAAGACACTATTATATTTCACTGTGGGTGAAACAGTTAAAAATGAGCCCTGAGAAACTGCTCCTTGGGTCTTCCTGGGGTTTGAGGGTTGCCTGCATCTCACTGCAGTAACAGGAAACCTAGTTGCACTAGTTGGTGCTGCCAGCATCTAATGATAATAATTAATAGCCTGGGCTTTGGGCCGTCACTGAATTGCTAGATTTCTGGGTTGCTTTTCATGCTAAGCAGCTAGGGACTGGGAAACTTAGAGGCAGAAGGCTGCTTCCTTAGGAAGAAAGGACCCTTTGGGGGTCTTTGGCTTGTCCTGTGTGGGTCTTAGGTCTCAGAGCCCCATTCCTCCTCGTGGTTGAGTCTTGGAGGTAGGGGACTAGCCACGGGCCTACCTAGCTCCCTGTGAGCCTTTTGGTAACCCACACAGCTGATAAGGGACAAGATATGTTCTATTCCTTTTCAGGTATGTGTAAAGTGAGTCCTGGTGGGAGTTGAGATTGTAAATGACAGGCCTTGGTCCAGAGCCCAGGGTTTTGTTACCTTTCCTCATCAGTGTGAACTAAATGCCATATGATGAGTAAATGAAGATTTAGTTCACTTTTAGGGGGGCCTTTTAGTCAGGAGTATGGAATAAAGGGTCATAATTGCCAGACATAGAAGGGCCCCTAAGATACCAAGTTTACCTCCATTCAAAGATAGGATATTGATTGAGGTCTAAAGAGGGTAGGTAGCTAGGAGGATCAGCATTAGTTCAGATCTGAGTTCTAACACTTTGGAATAGTTACTTGGTGCCTCTGTACCCAAGTTATCTCATTTAAAATAGAGGCAAGAATCCTTATTAAATAATAATTGTTTGCGTTGCAACAGTCTTTGCCAGATAAAGATAGCTGTGATGCTAATAATAGTGCTTAGCAAGAGTGTAATCTGAGGTCCATGGTGTGGACTGGATGACTTGACTATGGTAAAGTAAAATTAAAGCTAGATCTCATACCTTAACTGTTCTTACATTTGTTTCTTCTTCCTTCTCCCTATCCTACAGGTGACACCAAACTCGATCAGAAACCATGCCACTGATGAAGAGGTATATTGAGCCCTGCCTGGCCCAGTGAGGTTACTAGAGAATTGGAAGAGACTCAAATCAGCATCCTGCACATGGTTATCAAACCATTGTGAAGTCTTAGTAAGTGGTCAGTGGCTCTGGTGGGCTTGCCCAGTTAGTGGGAAGGGCCAGGAAAGGTAGTCTTACTAGGCCTTTCCCATTATGATATGAAAAAAGGTCTTAAAATATTCAGACTACACTAGAGAGTACTGAGCCTAACCTCTCCTTTTCCCATTCTCCCATTTTTGCAGATGATATCTTGCCCAAGATCATAGCTAGTTGGTATAGGAAATGGATTTGAATCCAAGCCCAATACTGTGTCTTCCACCCAGTGCTTCCTCTAGATTCCATCTAAGTCCAAGGAGGCCATGTGAGACAGAAACATTTTTATTCCATACTGTGAAAGATTTTTATAATAGCCTCTGAGATTGTGCTCCTCTGATGAAGGAAATGTCCATGGTGTGATTTTTTTTATTATGCATAAAATCACCTGGGGTGCTTGTTAAAAATGCAGATTCCTGGGCAGCCTGAAACCTTGTCATTGGTCAAGAGCAACACTAAGACCTACCTGTCACTTATCCTGAGGCTTCCTGCCCAGTGGGTTCACCAGCAAGCCAGAATGAAGCATCATTGCCCTGGATGTCCTTGTGAAGGCGTTAGGAAGTCTTGGTAAGTTGGTGGTGGTTTCGGTGGGGTTCCCCAGTTGGTGGCAGAGAAGAGATGGTTGTGACGTGGCACTTCCCCCCTTCCTTCAACAGACAAGTTATTAGGTGCTTACTAAGTGCCAGAGACTGTTCTAGATATTAACAAAGTCCTGCCATCATGGACTTTCATTCCTATGAGAGTAGACAAAAAAATAAATAACCAATAAATAAGTAAATGTGTATCATAAATGTTATATCAGAAGTTTCTCCATTTTGGTGTGAAAATGGCATTAAAAATGGTTGGGTTGGACTCAGCAATACTGTGTGTTTTTCTCCCCCCTTCCCATTCTCCCTTTTCATACATTCCACTGTCTATCAGTGCAGTGGAGGCTGACAAGCTGAGTATGGGAGGGTCATAGATAATGAAAGCAATCTTTTTCCTTTTTGTAACCCCTCACTAGGCTGAATTTTGAAGGATATCTTTGAAAAGTGTTTTAGAGAGTCTACCAGATTTTCCATGTGAGTGCACGTGCAGCAGAAGAGGGGGTCTTCTCAGTGATTAAGGTAACACAGTGATTAAGGTAAGTAGGGGGGAGGAAAGACTGACATTGCCTTGACTCCTGTCAGGGAGGCTCTTAGAAATGTCATTTCCAGGGGCCAGTACTTTTAAAGCCTGCAGTTTATTCTATGATATATCCTTCTCAAAACAATTGGGGTGGATTATATGCTTACCCAGTCTGAGAACACCCCTGCAGAGGGTCACGAGAACTGAAATCGTTCCCAAGTAAACTCGGTGGCATAAGCTGCATGTCATAAATAATGTCAGCATGACACTGATTACACTCCCCTTAGGGGAGAGTCTAATCTTTCAAACCAGACTTGTTGAGAGTTTTTCTTTATCAGACTATGGAGCTACATACATCTTGTCAAAAGCCAGCTCATTAGCAGAGGCTTGTTGTTTCAGCAGCCGCCAAGTATATGGCACTTTGGATTAGTAATTTCAGAGGCAGCAGCGTCTTCTTGTGCATTCCATTTAAACCGATTGGACCAGCATTCATTTTTGGCTCCTCAGGGATCAGCCCCCTAATAGGCTTTAAGGAATAATGAAATGGTTCATAATTAAACTGGGCAGCATCTATAAAATGGCCATTCTTGGGAGATCTCTGCAGAAGCCACCCCTATCTTAAGCTAGTAGCTCCTCCATCCAGAGTTAATACCCGAGGGCCATATCATTCCTTGGTATCTGCCATTTTTTATGGAAGCAATAAAAGTCACCTTTTCTCATAAGGATGGTCTTGAGATGGTGCCTTCATAACATAATGTTCTTGGTATAGTCTCTGGTGTGTTTGGATAATTCCTGTTGGCAGAATTAGGTAGATTAGCCTGCACTGGGAACCTGAATGATAGAAACATGGTCTTTTCCCTACAGAGAAGTCTGGAATAGTCGTTGATACAAAGAGAGTCCCTGCATTCTTTATCCTTCACCAGAACTTATTTTAAAATGACATTGTTCATGTGTAACTATGAATGTTAGCATGCAGTTAAAAAAGTCTTCTGTCACTTTCTCTATCTGGGCCGAAGTGGGATGTATAAATTTGGCTTTTGCTGTCTGAATGCCATTTCTTGCCCTAGGACTCCCCTAGCCTTGTTATCCATCCTCCTTTCCTTTTGTGACAGCAGGTCTGTTGTTTTTTCTTTTTCTTTTCTCTTTAGGCTAGTCATCTAGCACCCACATACAACATTTGAAAATTTCCTTTCTAAAGTCATATAATATTAATAATAGTGCTTATCAGTTATAAGTGCCTTTTATGTTCTAGGTTAGTGCTTTACACCTATTTGCTATCTCATTTTGAATTAACATTACCTCTGGGAAGTAGGATTTGTTCCTCCTTTACAGATAATAAAACTGAGGATCAGAGAGGTGTTGTCACCCATGTAACACGGAGCCAGTGGTGGAGCTGTGTGAGTCACACTCCAAATATCTCAGCTACCTTACTTGAAGCACTAGAATGTTTTGAGCACGTTCTTAGTTGTTGGGACTTCCTGACTCCTTGTGGGCTCTTCATCACTGTCGTCTTCCAGGATATAGGGGCACATGTGAGTGGTTCATTCTTGAAGGGAGATACAGATGCACAAGAGACATGGTGCAAGGGTTGTGTAGGCCCCTCTAACTTTTAGAGATGACCACTTTGGATGGATGAGCATTTATTTATTTCCCACACCACCATTCACTATTTCTCTTTGTCTTCTCACCTTTTGTTATTACCCCCACCCTCCAGCATGATGTTTATGTTGTATAGTTTCTATGAGGTTATACTTCCTTTTACACAAACAAAAAGGAATCACAAAAGTCAGAGTTACAACTGAAAATCCCATCGCTTGCAGAATGTTAACTCAGGTGTAGGTGTATCAGGGGTTGGAGCAGCCTGCTGTGTAGATCAGCATGTCCAAGCCCGAATTCCGCATAAACATTGCCTTCCGTTAGCAGACAATGCTGATAAAATTATTTTCTGTTCATATCAAGTGGAAAACAACAAGAATACCTAACAATTAATACTTTCATAAATTTCATTGCTGGTAAGGTGACAGTGTCCAGATAGTTAACATAGACTATAGGGCTTGGCAAGCTATGGCCCACATGCCAGCTGCCTGTTTTTGTAAATAAAGTTTTGTTGGAACACAGTCATGCTCATTCACTATTGTCCATGGCTGCCTTTCACACTACAGTAGAGTTGAGTAGTTGCAACGGAGACCATATGATCCACAGAGACTGAAGCATTACCATCTGGCCCTTCACAGAAAGTTTGCAAACCACTGGCATAGGTTAAATGTACTATGACTACAGATGTTCCCCTCCCAACCCATTTTCTTTTCTGTGGGACTTAGATTTACAGCTGATCCTACAAAGTATGGAATCTTATAGTAGTCAGTTTGCCTCTGAATTTCTTCCCACTCAAATTAAGCTCACCAAGAAAGCACATTCACAAATTTGCTATGTATGCAGAAAGAACTATGTTTTATATGCCTCACTGTAGCTATTCGTTTATCCTATATGGTTCCCTTATTTTTTTCTTTTTTCTTTTCAGGGATGACTTAAATTTTAGCCATTCTCAAGTATCAATAAAGTACTACTCATGTTTCCTAATTATGAGTTTATCCTAATTTTTCATACATCTTTCCCTTCCTGTAGCATGAAAGCAGCCATAGACAATATGGAAACAAGTGGGCAGGACTGTGGTCCGATAAAACTTCATTTACAAAAACAGGTGGCAGCCCGGATTCAGCCCATGGGCCATAGCATGCTATCCTTGTTCTATACTGTATATACACGAAGACTTTAAAACAAGAAGACTTGAGGTGATAAGTTAAAGCAAATATTCAGGGTGATCTTTATTCAAAATACTTGTAATACAGTGACAGTAACACAGCTCTACTTGAATTAGCACTGGAAAGCGTCTCATGATCTGTGCATTATGTGCATGACTTAGTAGTCACCTAGATATTGGCCTGAGTTCTTGGTAGAGTGATAGAATCCTCATGGGCCACGTTATTATCATCCCTTAGAGGATCTTCTTCCTTGTCACAGGTCTTTTCTTTGCATGGCTTAGAAGTGACTTTGTCTTTATGTCTGTTATTTGTTCTTATTCTTACATTATCAGCTCTAGTGTTTACCTTCTTCACCAGAATGTCTTCTACCCTACGTAGGCCCAAAAGTGAATCTGATACAGAGGTTACTTTGGATGTAAGCACTCTCCTAGCAGTCAACGTAGGGGGCTGTGGTTTTGGTAATTTGCTATATCAAACCCTAAATGGCTTTCAGGATTAGGAGGAATTAATCCTTCCATTGATGTCTCAAAATGTGATCTGAACAAAGTAACAGGGATCTCAGTCTAGTAAGTGTTGAACATGGAAGTAAATCTTTTTCTTTGCCCTTTTTGTTGTATTTGTTATATTTAATAGCTTTCCTTATAATGAACCTACCTTATATTTCCAGAAGAAATTTTCCTAGTTTTCAAGAGTATTGAATTAGGTCTGCTAAGTTCGCTATTTTTAAATTTTATTTTCTATTTTATTTTTTTACTACTTTGTTTCTGTGTTCAAAAGTGAGTTTTTGGTTGGAGTGACAGTCTTTGTCAGTTGTTGACGTTAGGGTCATTAATGAAACCTTGTTGCCTGAGCTTTTAAATTTAGCAGATCTCAAACTGTCCCATGCCATCTGAAACATCTGTTTAATAAAAAAATTTTTTTAATAATAAAACAATTAAACATCTGTTTTAATTGGCATTATAATATAAAAAATAATTTGTATCTGATATTTGGGCCCTCGTTCAATTGCTGCCCTTCTAAGTTTGTGTAAATAATGCTTAATGTGCACATCCCTGTAAATAAGTTTTTGCACATCTCCATGTTTGTTTCCTAAGGTTGGATTAAATGTACAATTCCATCTAGTGTATGAGAATGCCTGTTTTTTCATATCCTCAGTAATATACTATATTGTGGTTTTAAAAAATCTGCCAGTTGCAAAGGTGAAAAGTGGTCTCCCTTGATGTTTTAATTTATTTGATTCCTAATGAGATGGAACAGTTAAAAATCTTTCTTGGGTCTTATTTTTAAGTTTCTTTTTCACACAGGCTTTTGATCTACCATATATGTCACAGATGTTTCCCTCAATTTGACATAGAAGTTCATTTTTATGTAGCTCAAATATGTTTTTTCTTTATGGTTTATTCTCCCCTTGCATTTCACAGTGAAGATAAATATAGTTTATCTTCACTTTATAGTTTAATATAGTTCATGCTTTATTTACTTTTAAATATAAATCTTTTTCCCTTGGGGATCCTCTATGTGTGGCATATAACTAATTTTTCTATAACTGTTCTGTCCTCTGACGGGTTGGCAAACTTGTTCTGTAAAGGGCCTGATAGTAAATATTTTAGGCTTTGTGGACCATATGGTTTTTGCCACTGTAGCATGAAAGCAGCCAGAGGCAGTACATAAACAGACAAACGTGGCTGTGTTCCAACAAAACCATATTTATTAAAAAAAAAAAAAAGATGGTGCTGGATTTGGCCTGTGGGCTGTCGTTTGCCAACATCTGCTCTGTGATATTTTGCTTTATAACTTTTGCTCTCATAGTTTCTACTTAGTCGTGGTGGACTTCCTCATGTTCATGCCTCTCATCTCCCCTCATAACCTCTTAGAGCACTTTTTCACCTCCAGTCTCTGCTACTGATTACCTGTTTCTGTACATATTTCACAATTCTAAGTTTCTGAGAGCACAGGTGGTAGCCAGACTGGGTGCTTTGTATGTCATTAGTATTATGTTCTGGGATGTAAAAGTGATTTGCTTGGCTGTCTACCTTGCTGCTTCAATATAACCAATTCCATACTTATTACATTCCTTTTCAGGGTCTGTTCCTTGCAATCCAAATTGTATTGCAAGAAATGGGCTCATTTGGATCAGTTTAAGAAGTTTACAGAACTTGACTCCACTGTGGCATTATTAACGTGATTCAGTTTATTTCTCTGGCTTTCTGCATGTCGTCTTGCTTCTACTTCCAACTGGTTTCCTCATACTCTGTCTTCCTCTACCTCCTAGCTACTGAATACTTATGTTTTTTTCTCATTCATAACTTGAGCTTGTGCAGCCTCTGTAGGCGTGGCCTCCATTCTACCTCATCTTTCTCTCTGCAAACTATCTGTTTCTGCTCTTGTTCTCCATGCTGCCCAGTTGTCATTAAATTGAGACTCTGATTGCCTGTGGGTTAAGTTTCCTGAGACTGTAGAGGTAGCAGTTGTTATTTGGCAGGTCTAGGACATTTCCCCCTATTGATTGCTATGTGGAAATGTTTTTCTTTCCCTTTTTATAATCCCGAAGTGCTTTAGACTAACACAACTCATCTATCATAGGTATATCCAGAGTCATTTAATTGCTCTAAAACTAGAAGGCATCCCGGTCATGGGACATCCAAAAGATGCCATACCTAACCATCTTTGGAAGCGACAGTTTCACAAATGACTACACGACCCTACTTTCTCTATATCCTTGAGTCTCTTCCTGCTGCTATCTGGTTTCCTTATCCTCTGTTATTTATCCTATTGCTGATGGAGTTTTTGCTTATTTTTAGCTTCTGATTTCTGTGCTTACGGTTGATCTTACTTAAATCCTTCATGATTCTTACATAGGCTGTGGTATGTTCTTTTATCGCATATCCATTCATTTCAGGTGCAGAGGTTTTGTCCCTCTGTTTTTCCTCAGTTGTAAGTTGAATCTAATTTTCTTACCTCATCCTTGTTTGGGAACAGCTTTCATGTCACAGCAAGTCATAGGCTGTTGACCGGCTTGTGGATGTCTGTCCTCGGTCTGATCCTTACTTCCCCTTGATCTGAACAGCCGTGGATTCAGAGGAGGGATTCTTGGTCACAAGAATGCTTTCTTAGCTAGACTGGTTTGCAGTACAGTTTCCTTTAGCAGAATTTTGGGCATGGGTGACACTATGACATGTCTACTTTATTCTCTCTGGTTTAGCTCCCTAACACTGCTTATTTGCAGCATCTAGCAAGTCTCTCAAAGTCTCACCTTCTAAAGTGGGTATAAAATGTAAATTCCATGTCACAAGCTGGTTTGCACAGCATCTTTAAAACAAGGGATTTTCTGGAAGATCATAGCCAATTCCCTAAATTGCATTCTTCTTGAGGGGCTATTCTGCTTCTTACTATTGGTTAGGTACTTCTGTTTGCTAGAAACAAATTCACCAGTGAGCTAATGACAGGTTATTGGCTGGTGACTTGTGGGGAGATAATGGTGACTGGGATCACGTGAAATGCCAATTATAGGGGGACCTTAACATGGTCATGCCCATTAGGGATGGGATCTGGGTCCAAAGAAGCTCTGGGAAACTCAGCAGCAGGAGTTCGCGGATCTTCATGTTAGGATTGTGCCATTTATGTAACTGAGTTACTCTGTCTTCTTAAGTCTTGTGTCTTATTTCTCCCATTGCCTATTGGCTTACCTATTCACTTTGTTTTAGTTTTTTTCTCTGCCTCATATTTTTAGCTTATTCATAGGTTCTGCTTACTTAGGGCTTCACCTTTTTTTCCCCCCACTGAATTGTATACTTTATTTATTTTTTTAATTGGAGTATAGTTGATTTACAGTGTTCTGAGGGCTTCACCTTTATCATAAGTTTTGCTTGTTTGTGGTCCTCGTGGCCTCACCTCTCTGCATTGTGTTGGCTTGCTGTCTATCCTTTCAGCTTCAGTTCCCTTTGCTAACTATGATTACTACTTTTGATAGCCCAATTCTAATTCCTGAGAATACAAATGTACTAGGCCTGACTTATCCCAGTTTAGTTAGATATTTATATACCAACAGCAGCAGTTTGTGGGTCTTTTTTTTTTTTCTTAAGATTTTGTGCAAGTTGATAAAAAATCTACAATCTACAATACTTCTGGGTAGATATGGAATTCTATGAACACATATAATAGCTCTCATACTGTAATTGATGGATGTTTCCTTATGCCTAAGAATACTATTCCTTACTGTGAATCTCTCTTAAATCCTAGAACAAACAGGGTTCAGTCTTTTTTTTCTCGTGTTTCCCTCTCACTTGAAAAATGGTCAACAGCTCTCCGCTCTCACCAGACTCCACTTCGTCATTCACTATGACGACATCGTAGAAGCCACCCTGGGTGTCTCCCCAAAGATAGGTTAAAATCCTAAGCCCTGGTACCTGAGAACGCGACTTTATTTGGAAATATGTTTGTGGGTCTTTACTTTTGTGTTCTGCAGTTAATATGATTATTACACTTAGTCTCTGTTTCTTTTACTTTTCTTCGTTTCTTCTAGCTTCCAATGCATCCATTAACAACTGGCTTCTCCGTCCTTTATTTCAGGGGTTGCAATTGCAAATGCATGCAGGGTCCAGATGGGGTAAATGTGTAAGATGGTTCTGATATTTATTTTCTTATTTATTTCTTGAAACACTGCTTTGTTTTTGTTTTGTTTTGTTTTTTCAGCTTTTCTTTTGTTGCTCTACTTTTGATACACATTGGAAAAGAGAATTCTCTCAAAGTAAAATAAAGATTTCAAATGCAATGGTAAAGAGCAGTTGATGCTTCTAAGAGGGAGTGTTTAGGTTTGTGGTCCAGTGGAACATGAACCTTTCATCCAAAGGAGAAGGCTGTTACTCCTTGGCTCCTGTTGATTGTTGCCCAGTAAAAATGCTGCCCAACATTGACAGGATTTCCAGCTCTCTGCAAGGAGCCTGAGTTTGAGCTGTTAGCTTAAATTTGTTTAAATGCTGCAGGCCAACACAGTGTGTTTATTTTATTTTTAAAAATATTTATTTATTTATTTATTTTGGCTGCCCTGGGTCTTAGTTGCGGCACGCGGGATCTTATTTGCAGCATGTGGGCTTCTTAGTTGCAGCATGCGTGTGGGATCTAGTTCCCCAACCAGGGACTGAACCCGGGCCCCCTGCATTGGGAGCACGGAGTCTTACCCACTGGACCACCAGGGAAGTCCCGAACGCAGTGTGTTTATAAATGCTCTTATAACCCCATAGCTTCTGCTTCTTTATAATTTTGACTTGTTTGTAGTGTTACCTTCTTCCCATGTGGTATGAAACTTGAGTGTGTAGCACTACCCGTTCAGCTTGGCCTGGGGTTGGTAGTTTTCCTTGGGTAGTGTTTAAAACTAGGTTGCAGTTTTGAATGGAATTGTATGGATTAGAATAGATTAGGAAGGAACAGGTGAAGATAGAATATTTAAAAATGAGAAAATACTAGCCTCCATCTGGCAAAGGGTAAGTACTTTGTGAAATTTTTGTTCCAGCTATATGTTTGTATGTATGTGTATCTTTGTTCTAATGTAATTGTTTCTTACTGTGGATTAAGCAACTTTATAAGGCACCGAGTGAAATAGTGTGAGTAAGCTGGCATCCTCTGAGCTAAATCCTTCCTGTAGACAGGTCTCCTTTGGCTCACACAGTGTTTCTTGAAAATCTGGTGATTGCCAGGGGCTTGAGGGGAGGGGGAGAATGAGGAGTTGTTGTTTAGTGGGTATAGAGTTTGAATTTTGCAAGATGAAAAATTTCTGGAGATTTGTTGCTCAGCAACATGAATATGATTAATGCTACTGAACTGTGCACTTAAAAATGGTTAAGACGGTTTAAAAAAAAGAACAGGAGTAGCCCATTAAACAGAAAGTTTACACAGTCATCAGAATATCCTTGAGTATGTCAAATATAATCAAGTTAAAAAATACTTGCATGACCGTCTTTGATAAAACCTTCCATTTCTATATATCAAGCTATGGCCCACGGGCCAAACGTGGCCCACCGCTTTTTTTTTTATATATACATACAGCCTATGAGTGGAGAATGGTGTTTACATTTTTTAATGGTTGGAAAAAATCAAAAGGAGAATAATGTTATAACCTGTGAAAATTATACAAAAATCAGATTTCAGTTTTATTGGAACACAGCCACACATTCATTTATGTATTGTCTATGGCTGCTTTTATGCTACAGTGGCAAAGTAGTTGTGACACAGACCATATGGCCTGCAAAACCTAAAATATTTACTACCTGGCCATTAAAGAAAAACTTGGAAAGTTGCTGTATTGCAACAGTTGCCAGATCCCTCACAGCATCATCTTTGATGGCTTTAAATGCCTAATTAGCAGCTCTGTCAATGGCCTCCTAGTGGCTATTATCATTCTGTTCTAATATGTGGGGGGATTCTCACTTCCTTATCCCCTACTGTGACACGCTAACCAAATCGAGCAAACTCACATTCTTGGTGAGCTTCGGTTATGCCTGGAATTCTGTTAGCAATTTCTGGTATTGTAGGTTCTTTTATTTTCAAGAAACGGACCTCTCTTGGGTCAGCCAGGCAATTTGGACCACCCATGGCTATGCATGGCCAGCCTCTAAGGTAGACAAAGGTTTCATAAGAGTCCAAATAAAGAAAATCCAGTATTTGAATAAGACAGTTAAAAAATAAAGAAAATGAAATTCAGTTTCCTCTCTGAGGAAAATGGTTTGAGGATTGGAAACGGTTCCAAGATAGATGCAAGCAACAGGGGTTTGTATCATTCATCTAGTATGCCACCTTTAACATCTTTTTTTAAAATAAAAATTCTATATATTTAAGGTATACAACTTGATGATTTGATATACATAGTGAAATGATTACTATAGTCAACCGTCAAACTAATTAACTTTCTTCTCACCTAGTTACCTATTTTTTTGTGATGAGAGTACCTGCAATCTATTCTCTTAGCAAATTTTCAGTATTCACTATAGTATTATTAACTGACCTTATGCCATATATCACATGTCTTCATTCCTCCTTTTCTCTGCTTTTTTGCCTTCCTCATTATCTACTCAAGCTTTAGTTTACTTCCTAGCTTTGTTTATAATTCTGCTTCCTCATAAATTTTCAGTTATTCATCACTAAACCTTGCTTATTGCTCTGGTGTCCTTGACTGTATCTCATGTTTCCCAGCGCTGTCATTTAATATTCAGCTCCCTCTGCTATGGGCCTCACTCTTTTTGTATTTCACAAACTTTATTCCTCAATGCAAGGATTTAAATGGCTTATCTCACCCCCTGCTGGGGTAGTCAGTTTCTGAGTCGTGCAATGACACAGCACTTAGGTAGTGTGTCCCACACCTGGTACATTCAGCTTTGGGTGACAGGACAGGTCATATTCTAAAATTCATTGCTCTCTCAGACTGCCTCATCTCCAGAACTATGAGTGGGACAGTTTACCTTAGATGAGACTGTGAGTGTAGCCACGACTTGATTCAGGTGTGTTTGTATTGCATTTCTACATCTTGACCACTAATCACATATGCCCCTCATCTCATTTTCTCATTTCTAAAGATGCTTCTGTTTATACTTTTCCAGCTCTTACTTAAGCAGAAATGTTGGAGAGTAACTAAGTCACGGCCAGATGCTATAGTCTGATGTCATGAGGCCACTTTAGAAATTTCCCTGCCAATTTTAGAAGCATCCACTTGTCTGATCTTCTTGGCCACTTCAGTTTTCTCTGTTGTGATTGTGCCACAAGTTACCTTCATTGGATGTGTGGTCCTGTGACAGTAACTTGGCTGCAGTTCCTGTAGGCCCTTAACCTTCTAGCCTGGGTTGTGGTGGGGTGTGTCTGTTCTCTGCCCCACCACCAAGTCATAACCAGGTCCAAATATTTTACTTCCTGCCAAAGTTCTGTTTATGTAGCCCAACTCTACATTATTTTCTAAATTACACAGGTTTTCTGGTTTCAAGAAATAAGACACAGGATTAGCTCAAGAAATAGACATTTATCAAATAGATACACATAGTAAGATACACACAGTGAGGAAGATAGGATTTCATAGAAATCTTAAGAACAGTGTGGTATGGAATTGCATCTGTGGTGGCTCTAGGGCTTAAGCACATCTAGGCCTTTTCCATTGTGCCGTTGACTTGAATTAAATCAGTTATTTGTTCAGCTATTCTCTTCCTCTCTACTTTTTTTTTTCTTCCTCATGACTGGCTTTGCCACTACTTCAGTGAGGCTTTCAGCTTCAGCTTTTACTGGTAATGACCTAGTTTTCATTGTTTCTACTCAAATTACAAAGAGTGAGAATCTAATTGGCCTAGTTTATCTTTACTTGTGCAGTGCTTTTTCATGCTTAGACATGCTGGCAATGTATGGATTGGTCCCGACAATCCTGCTCATTGGAGAGGATGTAGTACTAGATAATGTGAAACAAAAGCTGGTCATTAAGGGCTGTGCTACAGCTGTGACAATAGATAGGGTGGTGATCTTTAGAAGGATGCGGGTGTACATTTGTAGGAACCTGAACACTGGACACATTTAGTCCAGTGGTTCTCAAGCTTGGGAACCTATGGTCTGATCCATGTTATTCCATGCCTGTTGGAATGGTAACTGAGCACCATGTCTAGCTATAAGAGAGATAAAGTCATGCTTTCCAGGGTCAGCACCTCATGGTTATGTTGGAATTTGCACATCATTGTCAGAAGAGAAATAACTGCCAAACCCTGCTCTGCTTATTTTTTTGTTGTTGCTATAATACAACCACTACCAATAGCCTCAGTGCTTCACCTTAAGTGGCTGTATGTATCAGTCACAAAGGCAATTGTGTAATTAGTGGCTTTGCCACAACATAACCTGGACTTGTAAAAAAAACTTTGCATCCTGGTATCTGGAGGGGATTGTATATGATTTTCTACCCTACAGTCTTACCCTAACAATTCCAAATGTTTTATATTTCTCCTGGGGGTCTGTTTTCATGCAACTGTATTTCTGATACAAATTTCTATACAAAATTGGCTCTTTTGGTCTCAAGAAATGAAGAATCACTCAGCCTGCCTCATTAATAGGGGTTTATTTTATATAAATATGTTGAACAATGTGGAAAATGGGGCTATAATGGGAATCTAAATATAGGAACAATATTGAGTATGGGAACTGGATTTGAGCCGCTCTGGGCACCTTAACAGCAGGTATTTTTGGTTCATTACTCTTGTGCTACACCACTGACATCACTCAGCCACTGTGCATTTGCTGTTCCTTCTAGCTCAGTGGCTCTCTATCAGAGCTGTACATTAGAATCAACTGAGGAACTTTAAAAATAAACCAGGGTGAGATATTGTGATTTAATCGCCACAGGCATCAGTATTTTTAAAGTTCCTTCATGCTTCTTTTGCTTTTATTTATTTTATTTTTTTATTTTTTTTTTTGGCTGCACTGCATGTGGGATCTTAGTTCCCCGACCAGGGATCGAACCCGTGCCCCCTGCAGTGGAAGTGCAGAGTCTTAACCACTGGACTGCCAGGGAAGTCCTCTTTTGCTCTTAACTGGCTTCCCCAACCTTTATTTCTCTACCTGCCAGCTTCTGCTTACTTGTGATATTCATGGATTGTATTACCTCGTAAATTTGCCTTCTCTTGGTCTTAATGAGCTCCCTTAGAGAAGAGCCTATGGCATGACACCAAAATTAAAGTGTCTATTGCAAGGGTTGGCAAACATTTTCTGTAAAATTCCAGATAGCAAATATATGAGGCTTGTAGGCCACAGAGTCCCTGTTGCAACTATTCACTCAGGGAGTCAACCAGAGACAGTGAATGCAAGATCTGTCTGCAGCCAGATTTGACCCATTGGCTGTAGTTTGCTGACCCCTGGTCTGTTCCTTCCTTGTTCATAGTAAAATTTCTTGTTTATTCTTTCTCAATATCTTCTTAGCTACTGTTCTCCAATTCATCATTAACTTGAATATAAGAATTACTTTGGGGACTTCCCTGGTGGCGCAGTGGTTAAGAATCCGCCTGCCAATGCAGGGGACATGGGTTCAAGGCCTAGTCTGGGAAGATCCCACATACAGCGGAGCAGCTAAGCCCGTGCGCCACAACTACTGAGCCTGCGCTCTAGAGCCCGCGAGCCCCAACTACTGAGTCTGTGTGTTACAACTACTGAAGCCCACGCGCCTAGAGCCCGTACTCCGCAACAAGAGAAGCCACCGCAATGAGAAGCCCGCGCACCACAACGAAGAGTAGCCCCTGCTCGGCGCAACTAGAGAAAGCCCGCACGCAGCAACGAAGACCCAATGCAGCCAAAAAAAAATAATAAATTAATTAAAAAATTAAAAAAACATTACTTTGTAAAATTCTGCTTCATCTAAAAAATTCATTTAGGGATATTTATCATATAGTAGCATTTGATTTATAAATTCATTTGGTCAGAATTAACTTGCTTGTAACATTTCTTCTCCTCTTCTAGAGACATTTAGTCAAGTCTTTTTATGTCCTAATAATCATAATTTTCATCATGTAGATCCCCCCAGTATTTCTTATGTTACTCCTTAGGTATTTTATGCCATATGTAGCCACAATTTTCTATTAATTTTAATAACTTTATTTTTCCTAGCTTATTTCAAAATGGAAGTGCTATTTTTCCTGGTTATAAAGAGGTACTTATAATAAGCAATTCAAATAATACAAGGATATAAAGAGTGCAGTCAAGATAAACTATAATCCCATCATTCATCTAAAACCACTGTTAATGGTGTATAGACTTCAATGTTGGGCTGTCTTTGTTATTGAGCATTTATTTTATCTAAATGTGCCACCTGTTCAGACTCTGTGCTGATTAAGCAATTTCATGATTACAATTTGGCTACAAGAAAAGCATATGCTCCTCATGTGGAAACAAGTATTCTGGTTATATAGATGGGTATGTTTCTTGTAGTAAATTAAATTGGCATGTTGAAGATTATTTACCTCTCATTATATGTCAGCTATGATGAATGCCCTTGTAATTTATCTTTGCACAGTTGACTCATCATTTCCTTACCAACCATAATTTTTAGTCACAGAAGCTGCAGTGAATGCTCTCAGGGCCCTTAAGCCTGGTTTGTTTCCATGGAAAAGAGCCTAACAAAAGACTGATAATGTTGACATGTTCCTGGAAGCAGGCATGAGCATAAGTATGCATTTGAAGAAATATTAGAGAATATGATAAAAATCAGTGTTTACAGTTTGTTAGGAGAAACTCCCTCATTTTCTAATTTACCTAGAGAATTACTTTAGTCACTTCAGAGATAGCAGCATGTATATGTTTTGTCTTGTTCCTGAGGCACAGTTGTTGGAAGTTGGCTACAATGGGCCACCAAAGGATTTTTACACTCCTTGAATACATCCAACTAGGGAGAATTGCATGAAGTATTTGTAATTGAAAAGTGTGCGTGCCTGCTTTTAGTAGCCTGGAACTTGATAGAAATGTCATTAACTAAAGGTAGGATATAGAATATTTTAACTCAGAGTAACAGCTTAATATCTAAAAAGAACTTCTGCATCACTAAGAAGAAAAATTTCTTGCTGGGAACAAGTTTGGGAAACAAATGTACTTTTTTTTCTTTTTGGGGGGAGTAAAGTGCCCTCTCCAAAAAAAACACAACCTTGCCTAGTTCAGAAAATGCATTGTTTTGTTTAAAAACCAGCTTAACATTTTGTTCTAGGTCAGAAGTAGTTACTAAGTTGTAAGTTTTATGATAGTTGTAACCTCATTTATTGACAGTTCTAATCCAGTGATTTAAAAAATGTGACAGTAAGGATAATTATAACCAAAACCATCTAATTGTTATAATGTAAATATATATTATATTTAATTGTGGTTGTAAAAATGCATTTTGAAACTTCAAGGAAAACAAAGGTGGCCTATATGATTTGGCTACTTAATATCAAAAAATGGATGGTATGTGGGGGTGTCACTGGATCACAGGACTCGGCATATAGTTTTACTTAAGGCTAACATAGCCTTTCTAAAGTTAGCATAAAGAAAAAGACACATGTGGAGTTTGGAGAAGTCCCTGTGCAGGCTTCCATCTGCTTTCTCCTTCCCATGAGCATTCGCACAGAGCATCCCCTTGCAATAAAAATACAGCAGCACGTGTGCAATGTTTCTGCCAGGGAAACCTGTTAAGAGACTCAGCAACCAAGGCTTTTATTGTGGGCTGGTCATGTAGGCACTTTCTGCTTAGCACATACTAAGATATCAGACTTCCAGAAGGAAAGTAGGTATTCAACGTGATCCACATTATTTATATAAGCAATTTAGGCACAGTGAGCCACCCTTATCAGTTAGGGAAAGTTTTCTATCAGTTCAGGGAACTGTTTACCAGTAAAGTTTCCTGATGCCAGCCAAGGGCCAACCTTGCAAGCAGGTCTTTATGAGGATAGTAGTCTTAGGCCTGCTATGTTAACTTTCCTGTGTACATGGGTTGAATGTATAATAATAGATCAAAATTATAGCATTCTATGATTGATCACATTCAGGTCCTGCTTAAGGTGATAAGAGTGAGTTTAAATACATGATTTCTGTTCTGTTTGGGGCATGTAAAAAATTTTTGGGGAGCCTTTTAGGTTATGTCAAAGAGTGACTTAAGCTTAACTTGTAAAGTATTTTTAACAAAATCTTTGATATACTGGCTATTTTTTCCTTTTTTCCTCCTTACACTGTTGCAAATAGTTAACTGAGAGAAGTGTGTTAATTTAAAATTTTGGGTGTCATTCCTTCCCCACACATTAATTAGGAAATTGACCTTCAAGGAACCATTCTTTAAGAAAGAAGTCCAAGGGAATATTAAAGTTTTGTTCTACGGTTTCACATGAATTTAATTAAAAAACTGAAAGTTAGTTTAAAGTAACAGGCCTCTCCATTTGAGAAGATTTAAAAGCAGATTGATTGTACTATCTGGGCATAATTCGATTCAGGTAATACTATTTTTCTCCCTTATCAGAAATTGAAGAAATTGCTGTAACCCCTTTGATGCATTTTCCTGCATCAAAAGTAAAAATGTGGAAGTCTATTAAGACACCAAAATGTTCACATTGGTTATCTTTTGAGACAGGTTTACATAAGTAATTATTATTTCTTATGGGGTGTTTTGGTTTGATTGTTTTTCTTAGTGAAAATATACTATGTTGGAAAAAATAAATAGTTGGTAGGTTGACAGTGAGAGATTGATACTGTTATGACACCAGGTCTCTGACACCACCTGGCTTCAATTCAATTCTGATGCTAACTACCCCAGGTTAATACCAGATCCCACAAGTTAAGGGCAACATCTTCCTGAAGACTGCCTTCCCTTTAGTAAATCTTAGGGCAACCTATACTGACCAATCAGCTAAATTCAGGGATTCCTGTGACCATCTTGGGTTTGTTAATTTGCTAGAATAATTTCTAGAACTCCCTGAAAGTGCTATACTTACCATTACAGTTTTATTATAAAGGATACAACTCAGGAGCAGCCAAATGAAAAAGATACATAGGACAAAGTCTGGGAGGACCCTGGATAAGGAGCTTCCATTCTCTCACCCCTTGGACTCAGGATATGTCACCTTCCTGGCACATCAAAGTGTTCACCAACCAGGAAGCTCCTTGAGCTCTGGGTTTCTAGAGTTTTATTGGGGTTTTATCATTGGTCACTTGGTTAAGTTCAGTCTCCAGCCCCTCTCCTCTCTCTGAAGGTCTAGAGGATAGGGCTGAAAGTTCCAATCTTCTACTAATATGCTTGGTCTTTCTGGCAACTAAGCCCATCTTGAGTCACGTCGTTAGCATAAACTCAAGTATGCTCAAAATGGACTGCTTGTAAATAACAAAAGCACACTCCATCACACATGCTTTTGAGATCTGTGCTTCCAACAGAGGACAAAGACCAAATTCATATTATACATTTTTATATTTTATCTCTAGTTTTGTAAAGTTTTTTGTTATGAAGAGCGCAAATGATAGATCCAATGAGGGGATGATAATTTTCAAGGTTACAAGGGATCGTGAGCAGTAAGGGAGGTAAGAATTTTACTGGAAACCCACCAAAGGAACTGGTGAGTGGCTGTGCCTCTGGCATGGTAACTAGAAGGCCACCAGGAAATGGAGGCATCAGGAGAAACCCTTTATGGGTTTGTTTTTATTTATGGGCCATGTTCTGCTCTTTTTTTTTTTTGGTGGCTTGTGAGTGGGATCTTAGTTCCCCGACCAGGGATCAAACCCAGGCCCTCGGCAGTGAAAGCGTGGAGTCCTGACCATTGGACCGCCAGGGATTTCCCCTGTTCTGCATTTCTGCTCTATCATTACCTTACCTCTGATTGTTTTGCTCTTTCCTTTGACCTTTTATATCCGTCTCTACACTGGAGCTTCTGCTTACTCATAGTTTATGCTTCTGCATGAATCCTTAGAGATCCAGTTCTAGCTCTCACTTCGTTATGCATATTTAAAACTTGAGCGCATGTAAATTGTCAGCCTGTCGTCCTGACTGGCTCTTTCCTAGGCTAGGTTGGGAATTAACAGTAGTAGACTCAGAAGACTACTACTGCAGAGAAGTTTCACTTAGGAGCCAAGGGAAGAGAGGCTTATTACAATGGAAAGCACTTCTAAAACAACATTAAAATGTTTCTCTTTAAAGAGTGCTTAAAATATTAAGGACATCAATGCTTTTCCTAATACCAAAAGCAAAATTCTTAATATGGAAGATTGATAAATGTCATGATATAAAATTTAATCGAGTTTAATGTATTAAAAAATGTTTGACTTTGGATTTACTTTTAGAAAGGAATTCTAAATCTCAAGACTAAATCAGTATATTTGTTTATGTATTTTTTCTTATTCTGTCAAAATCTTGCAATCCTTAATTAATCTTTTTTTTTTTTTTAAGTGGAAAGGATTTACTTTTTTCTCTCTCCCAATTGTTTGGTTATTCTATTTGTTAGTTAATCCATTCTTTGCTCACTGATTTGTAAAAACATCTTTATCTTTCTGTGTCTTCAAACATAGAAGCCATAAAATGATTCATAAGCGCAGCTAACATAATAAAATACCTCATGTCAAAAACACTAAATGAAGTCAAAAGAAAATGAGAAACTTGGAAAATATATGCAACATGTATTACTTAGTGCTAATCTCCATTAATGTATAAAAAGATTCTAAATAAAGAAAACCAAAAGACCACAGTTTAAAATGAGCAGTGGGCATGAACAGAGACAGTTCACAGAAAAACGACATTTAAACCTATGAAAGAATGCTCAAGCTCACTTATAAGAGAAATGCAAAACAAAACTACAGAGAAAGTTAATACTTGAGAACTTTACTGGAAGGACTATGGGAAAACTGACATTTATAGAATGTTTGTTAGAGTACAAAATAGTATAATACTTATGGAGGGCACTTTGGAGGTATTTATCAAAACTATAGTTGCCTTTATTCTTTGATCCAGTGATCCTGTGTATCTGCACATGTGAAACAAATTGCATATGTAACATTGCAGACGGTTTTATAATAGTAAAAGTTTGGAAACAACCCAGGAGCCCATGAGTGTGGAATACTAGGTTGCTGTAAAAACACATGAGGAAGCAGTCTCTGCAGTGATACATTGTTAAGTGAAAAAGTGAAATGTACAATGTTCACTTATGTTAAAAAAAATAACATTATATAAAAGTGGTTACCTGTAGGTGTTGGGAGAATGGGGCAGGTGTATCCAGGGATGAGAGCAAGAATTTTCTATATATAATTTTTTATATAGAGAGGGGGAAGGTAGCAGAATTGATAGGTTTGGAAGGTTCTGGTGACAAGATACACCTTTAATTTTCACTGTAATGTTTTATATATTGTGTATATTTCTAAGGTATATTGTGTTTGCTGATCTGTTGATTTCTTTTACATGCTGGTCTTTATGTTTTTAGGGTTTTTTTTGGTTTTTTTAAAATCTTTTTTTTTAACATCTTTATTGGAGTATAATTGCTTTACATTGGTGTGTTAGTTTCTGCTTTATAACAAAGTGAATCAGTTATACGTATACATATGTTCCCATATCTCTTCCCTCTTGCATCTCCCTCCCTCCCACCCTCCCTATCCCACCCCTCTAGGTGGTCACAAAGCACCGAGCTGATCTCCCTGTGCTATGCGGCTGCTTCCCACTAGCTATCTATTTTACGTTTGGTAGTGTATATATGTCCATGCCACTCTCTCACTTTGTCACAGCTTACCCTTCCCCCTCTGTCATACAGAGTGAAGTAAGTCAGAAAGAGAAAAACAAATACCGTATGCTAACACATATATATGGAATCTAAGAAAAAAAAAAAGGTCATGAAGAATCTAGGGGCAAGACGGGAATAAAGACACAGACCTACTAGAGAGTGGACTTGAGGACAAACTGTTTTAATAAGAGGTTTTCTTTTTTTTTTAAAAAAGCTATGTTCACTCATTTTTCCTCTTGATAAGCTTTTTATTCAACTTGTACACATTAAATGCCTCCTGTACCATGCATGGATACTGTACATAATTTATACATGCAGTAGGTTCTAGGTTTTCTCTGGGAGATCAATAAGCTAGGGGAAGTATAATAGAGTTAAGTACAAGGTACGTAGGAAGGAAGGTTACCTAACAGTAGAGGTGATGATAGGAGGGGAGAGGAGGAGGACTTTGCAACATTGGATTTCAGGGGAATTTTATCACCAAAGTTGCACCCTAAGGCAGAACCCATATTTGGGGCCAAGTAACCAAGCTAACATTGGTAGATCTTGTTCTCTGAAGGACTTTTGGTATTTTTGCAGTGGACTTAACCACCATATATATCAATCTATTGCCACCAAGGGGCTTAAATTCCAATTATTAGAGGTTCCAAGGGACCTACTTTTGTCCATTAGGTGTTCTTGCTAAAATTTTTGTAATTCTGGGTCAGGAATCATGTCAGTCATAAATGCAGCCTTTTTCATGATGTCTCTAGATAAATTTTGTCATTTTTTAATTTCATGTTGTTGATCATCACCCATTCCTTTCTCTTGGAATCATGATACCTTGGCAGCCTGGCATAATTTCCAGTTTATTTTCACTTTGTAGAAACTTAAAAATCTGTTGAAGTAGTGTTAAGTGTCTGGCTTAAGTTCTGCTTGGGGGGTTCCTTTGACCCAGAATGTTCCCTCTGATGTTAGACCAAATATTGTGATCCAAGCCCAAGGGGTCAGTATATCTTATAGTAACTTTAGTGACTGATCTATAATTGGTAGTTTGATACTTTCGGCTCTGTTATTTTCTAGTTGAGAGATTACATGATATGCCTGTCAGTACCTGGGATTGAACAGTTTGTATATCATATTATACAAGCATTGCACCCTGGGTCTGAAATTACATTGTAATGTAGGGTGTAGATATATCTACTTCCAACAGGTTGTATGAACATCTTTAAAACCAGTGAATTTCTACCAAAGTCATGGAACTCAAAGGTATATTGTAGAATTTGTAGGAGTCTGCTAAGCATTAATACTTTCAACTCAGGTTAGGTTGAATATCATAAGGTGGCCTGCCATCTTGCATTGGTATATTTCCCTATAATCCCTGATTGATTGGCAGCCTAGTGGCAATTTGGTTGTTGCTGCTGATAAGTAAGCTCTTTGCTGATATATACAGGGTTTGTGTCTTTGTAGACCAAGAAGCATTTTTGTCCTTTTAGAATGCTGTGATTCCATCTCTTAAAACTGCCTGGCACTTAGTAGGTGCTTATTAAATGTTGAATAAACATTGGTATGAATATAATACCAGTATGTCTACAATACCATATGTATCATCTCCTAAATGCAAACAGTGTGTTACATGTCATTTATATTTTTCTGTATCTTGTACACTTGTTTTGGGGTACTTGCACTAGTAATTCTGTATGATAATTTGAGTAAAGAGAATATGCACATTTAATAATTTGATTCATTAGGTTGCTAGATTGCCCTTTGAAAATGTTCCTGTTTTACTGTCACTCACAGATTATAATAGTTTTTTTCAAAAAACAATGATACATGCAAATAGTAAATAGTTCAGTTTGTACTAAAGTGGATGTAGTTAAAAGTTGCCTTTCCACCCCTGGTTTCTAATCCTCAATCTTCCTTCTTCCCAGATACAAGTACTGTTACTGATTTCATGTGTAATTTTTCAGAGATAGTCTCTGCATATATAAGTTGATACTCTTGTTATAAAGTCAGCATATTGTAGAAACAATAGCCTGATAAAAATAGATCTGTGGACCAGTCTCTGACAGTGATATACTGTTGATCCTTGAATAACAGGGGTTTGAACTGCCAGGGCCCACGTATATACGAGTATTTAGTTTTTCAATAAATACGTTCTATACTACACAATCCCCGGTTGGTTGAATCCTTCGATGCGGAACCCCAGGTATGGAGGGCTGACTGTAAAGTTGTGTGTGGAGTTTTGACTGCATGGGGGTGTCAGTACCCCTAACCCTAGCGGTGTTCAAGGGTCAAGTGTATAAGCAAATAACCTAAATATAAACTTGGTGAGAAGAATCCAGGAGCAAATTCATGACTAGTATACAAGCAAGTAGTGTTCATGCCAGCCATGCAAGGATGATTCAATTTTAGGAAATCTGTGAATATAAGTACCACATGGTTAGGCCAGAGGAAAAAAACATCACATGAGCAGCCCTACGAGTTGAACTTTTTAGTATTTTTATAATATAATCAAAATCATTGTTCCATTTAGATCTTATTTTGATATCAGTAGTCATATAATGATCTCACATTCTATTTTAAAAGGCTAGCCAGTTGCCCAGTACTATTTATTGAAAATTCATCTTTTGCTCACTCATTTAAAATTACATCTTGTCAAATACTAAATTTCATAATTTATTTGGGTCTGCTTCTGGACTCACTGGTGTGTGAGTCCATTAACTATCTTTTCTGTGACAGTATGGAATTATTTTGATTGTGTAAGTATTATGTTACTATTTGCTGTGCCCACTTGCTGCCTGTCCATATTTAGATTCATTTATTTGACACCATTCCATATACTCTGAATTTCTTGGTTCTACATAATATTTGTGTCAATGACTGTTCATCATGGCTCTTGACTTTCCCACTTTAACAATTTACTAGAGTAGTCTCCATCTGAATTTTTTTCATTATTCTATTTTGTGTCAGTTCTACCCAGGGTTTTTGTTTTTCCCAGCTGCTTTTATACTTTTTTTCCCTGCCAGGTGTACCGTAAAGATGTTGTATGGTGTATATATATATACATGGGCTTTATAACAGGAAATTTTACATGTTAAAATTAATATGCAGGGTGATTTTAATCAGCGTACACATAGCATAATAGAAGAGCTAAAGCAGAAAAAGTACTATAATATTTCATGATCTGTGCTTTCTTGCATGCCTATTGCTGCACATTGCTATTGTTCTTGGTTGAGATAGTCTTATCAAAGTAATATTTATGGTATGTTTCATGACTGCCATATTCATAGAGTCCTCTGTCTTGCCTTGTGTCTTTGCATGCCTTAAACAGGACCCCTTGTCATACACAAGTCATTCAATTTTATGTTCTAAAAATTATCAATTTTGGCACTTAACGTGTGACTCTGGACTATACATCAGAATATTTGGCTGTTAGTTTGAAATTAAAATTTATGCATAATATAATTTATTTAACAGATGACTTTAAAGCCTTTTGTTCCTTTCACAAATAATGGTGAAGTGAAAACATGATCCATATTTCCTTGTGTGAGTATTTTTATATGATTTCTATATGATGGTATCTTTGCAAAAGTTGGTAAAAATATGAACAATTTTTATTAAAGTTCTTCTCAGTTGCCCATCCAGAAATGTTTTACTTAACCATTTTTATAGTTGCTTAATTAATTTTCTTCAAAATACAAGGCTGTGGATTGTTTAACCTGTACTTTAGCACAATATCACAAAACAGGTTATCCCCAAATTTTCCTTGCACATCAGGGGCCTCAACAAGGATATTATAAACTTGATTCAATTTCCTTTATTGAATTTGTAGTAAGTCTAATTTTTAGTGCATGGAAAGATCAAAATGTGTGGTGACCTATTTATAGAGTAAAATTTGGGGGGAGGTGGATGTCATCATTCTTGTTATTTTTTTTTAAATAAACTTTTTGTTTTTAGAACAGTTTTTGGTGTACACAAAGTTACAAAGAGTTCTCATATATGCCCCACTCAGGGTCCCCTATATTAACATTTTATATCAGTTACTATGGTACATTTGTCACATTCCCTCTCTCCTTAACCCCTGGTAACCTCTAAGTATACTTTTGGTCTCTGTGAATTTGCCTATTATGGGTACCTCATATAATTGGAGCAGTATAATATTTGTCCTTTTGTGTGTGGTTTATTTTACTTAGCATATCTTCAAGGTTCATCAGTGTTGCATGTACCAGAACTTCATTGCTTTTTTTTAATGGCCAAATGATATTTTTCATTGTGTGTGTATGTATATATCACACTTTATTTATGCATTCAGTTTGTTTATATGACATGTTTTGTTTTTATACAACATATATTAGTATATATTTGTTTATATATACACTTTGTTTATAAAACACATTTTGTGTACTGTCTAATGGATAGCCCTGCTCTACAACATGCATGTAATGTTTTTGGTTAATTGTTTCTACATTTTATTAAGCTAATTAAATTGCTCATAGTAAACTGTACAGTAGAGAATTATTTAACTCTTGCAATAAAAATCTTGAAATTGGCTCTGTAGTATTAAGATAAAACTTTGGTCTGCTGAAATTATTAGGCATCTATATTAATATCAGCACAGGCTATCCAAAAATTAACAAAAATATTTTCCTATTTTAGTTGAGATACCTTTGGCATCAGTGTCTATTTTCCTTGATTAAAATTGAACAGTAATACTAATTGGGTAACTAGTTTTATGTGATTTTAAATATATTTTTCTTTTAGCTATAATTTTTAATATAAGTCAGTATTTTGTGTAGAATTGCTATCTATTTCGTGAACATTTGCTCTTTACTTTCCTTTTCTCCTTATTCTCTTCATATTTTCTGAGGACGTTTAGTCAATTTCTTTAGGGAGGAATAAGTTCAAATCTATGTATCTATCACTCAAAGAATCATTTTCTTTCCCCCATTATACAATGTATTAAAAAATTATAAAAGGCATAGGTAGTCAATTGTAAAAAATTGAAGTAAAAAAGCATAGCACAATTAAAAGAAGAATATCCAGAACCACTCAGATTTTTGGTACATTTCTTTTTAGTATATGTATGTATACTGATAACATTTTTAGGTGGCTCTTAAATTAACAAAAACATTTTCCTGTCTTTAAATATGAATACACACTAATCTCATTTGGACCATGATATTTTGGTATAACATCTGCCTCTTTTTTAGACATTAGAATTATTTTAAGTTTTTTTAAAAATAAAATTTGAACATATCAGTACAGTTAACATACTTACAGACACATCTTTGTGTATGTATCTCCCTGATAATTTCTTTTATTGTAAACTTGTTAGAGACCCAATTATTTTTTGTTTGTTTTGCACCTCTTGATTAGCTGATGTGAAGACAGTCAAGTGTAAAGTAATTAGACCCACATTCAAGAAGCAGACGTTGTCCATACATCCCTACATCCCTTCACACTTAATTTAGTCTCACCTCTGACAGACATACTCATTCTGTGCCCTGCTGTCATCCACCATCCTTTGCCTTCCTCTTTCAGTCCTATGTTATGAGATGCCTCTGTTCCTTTCACTTTCACTAGTTGATAACACTTTTAATGGTTGAAAGATTATTTTAACCTTTCAATCTGTTTTCGTAGCACTTTCTACCAAATACAACTATTCCTTCTCATTTAAATACCTCTTAATCATATCTATTTGTTCTATTACAGACAGCAGTCGGTTTTATACAATATCCTTTTTCTTTTATAATAGTCTTTTGATAACAATAGTTCACATTAACTGAGCACATAGTAAGTGTTACACACTGTTCTGTTTGTGCTTTGACCCAGTTTTAATGGTCAGGAAGTAAATTCTAATATTATCCCTTGTTTTTTTCTGCTGCCGTAATTGAGGTCAGTTAAACTCAGTAACGTTGCTCCCCAAATGTCACAGAGCGACTCAAGCAGTTCATCCTCAGAGTCTCTGCTCTGTAGGTTCTCTCTCATTATCTTTATCAATGATGCTTTAGTTGGAGGTAAATTGAGGTCCTTTTCAATGTCCAGGGGTAACTGTGCTCCTAGGAAGATCAGGAACTCTTTAAGATTTGCCCTTTTTTTAAGTTTAAATGCTGGACCAGCAAAGTAGAGGCAATCAGAAGAGTATATAGGATAGGTGTGTTAGGATTAACTGGGGTACCTTTCTAATAGAACACCTGGATATGACACTTATCTCCACATCTGGTTTTCAAACACACAATGAACCATACAGAAAAGACCTTTAATAAGGGCCATTTCCTCCCAAGGTTGGTTCATTTTAGAGATAGCCAAACCTAGAATTGTTCTAATTACTTCTACTTGATGTAATAATCTCACCAACTCTGGTGTTAGTATCATTTTTATTACATTTCAAAGACAGGTTATCAAACCAAGAGAAGTTCAAAACTCATCCAAGAATGGCCAGACAGTAAATTGTAGACTCCCTTTTTGAACTCATGTCTTATGATGGAAGAGCCTAAGCTCTTAATTGCCCCAGGATACTACAGTGTCATCTTTGGACTTTCTTAATTACCCTTAACCTCTCTGGTATTTCCTCTTGTGATGTCTCCATCCTAACAACCTTTATTATACACACGTTTTCATAATTTAACCACACTCCATGGAAGAAGCATTTTTTAAAAAAATTTTTATTGGAGTATAGTTGATTTACAATGTTGTGTTAGTTTCAGGTGTACAGCAGAGTGACTCAATTATACATATGCATATATCCACTCTTTTTTAGATTCTTTTTCCATATAGGCCATTACAAGAGTATTGAGTAGAGTTCCCTGTGCTGTACAGTAGGTCCTTATTAGTTCTCTATTTTATATATAGTAGCGTGTATATGTCAATCCCAATCTCCCAATTTATCCCCCCACCCCCACCCCAAAGAAGCACTTCAGAATGAGACTTGTTCCAAATTACTCAATTGATTTCCCAAGTAGAGATCTGCCTTTTGGTCCCTTTATCTGGCTACCCGGACAGAGAGATTCCTGGGAGCCAACCTGCTTTCAAGTCAACTGTTTTACCCCAGATGTTTCTGTCCAGGTTCAACTTTGGAAATTCAGACTCCTCTATCTTCAGGTCTTCAGCCTCCATTTGACTTTCCATCTCGTCCACGGAGGATTGCTGAGTTAAGTCAGGTGAGCAATCATTCCATCTCATTATCTTTAATGTTGTTGGGACAAGGGCTGTCTTTCTGTCAGAGGGGGAAAGTTTTATTCCTTTAAACTACAGAATAATTTATAAACTATAATGCATAGTCTAATTGGTTGGTTTAAAGAAAATCCATTAAAAACAGAGCTTTGCTGTGCCTAAACTGAATATCTCTGTCTGTGTTCCTATTGATTATTACCTACCATGGGCCTTGCAGATATGCTCTTCCCCACATCCTCTGATAAGTAAATTATAATTGGTGTTAATATCATGTACATTGTACAGATAATCAGAGTGTGAATTGTAGAGAAAATAATTTTAACAAGATCAGAATGCTTTTTAAGTTACAGTTTGAATTTGAAGGCTCCGTTTGTGGCATTTTACATTCCAAGGAAAGCTTTGAATTGTTTGGGATTCAGTTAGCTCACATTTCTCAAAGGAAAAGAAGCATGGCTAACCTTCACACCTGTGAAAATTTCCCCATATTTGCTTGGGAGCAGATGACCCGTATGCACTTATATATTTGTCTAAGGGATATATGTGGTTTCTCAGCAGTTAAACCTTCAATTCAACTGAAGTGCAGTTAACCTTCCCCAACAGGACAGTTTTTTCTCAATAAGTTTTCTTTTTTAATAGGAAAGAAAACGGCCGTGCACAGAGGGAGAACTGATCACCGTCTGTTCTTCAAAGACACTTCTGTGGCAGTGGTTGGGGCTACTAGTGCTCACTGCCCTGACAGAGACCTGCTTCGACAGGGTAGGAGGAGGGTGGGCTTTGGGTGTCAGACCTGCATCTCCACTGTTAACTACAGCCCTTTTGAAAGTCAGGCTTTACTCCTTTTCCAGGGACTCCTTTGGGATTGAGAAGCTTTCTTTCTATTTATTGGCCTTCAGCCTTGACTTGGCCTTGAAGTTTCTGAATTTCTAGGTCACAAGATTTTTCAGGTTGAAGTTAAATATACTTAATTCACGTACGTGTGAGTCACTTCAGTTGTAATGTGCGCAAGTCCTTAGACCAGGCACAGTTTCTTACCTGGCCACATGGCCCTAGTGAGAATAGCATCCCTGTGTCAGGGCTGAAACAGCAAAGCAAAGTGACTGATAGACCCAGATTGCTTTAGCCCAGATTTAGAAGCAACTAACATTTATTGGGTAATTCCTGTGTGTTAGACACTGTTCATGTATTAAAGCATTTAATACAGTAACCCTTTCCTTTAGGTGCTGTGAGTAGTCTTACCCAAATTTTACAGATGGGATAATTACAGCTTACACAGTCTAGATGACCTGTCAAGGGTCACACAGCAAGTCATTTGCAAAGCAGGGATTTGTACCCAGGTGATCATACTGCAGGGTCTACACTCTTAGCCCCTACATTCAAGGCCCCTCATAGATTGCTGTTTCACTCTCCTTCCCCTGGCATGTGCAGTTATTCCTTCTTGCCCCCTTTCATTTATCTGAGTCTAATACTCTCTTTTTTTTTTTAAATCGTCCTTCTCACCTCCACCTTCTCCAACCCTTCATATTCAGAGTTTAACCACCTGGCTGGGAAAGCTGGCAGGCTTATACAATAAATAAATCCTCATAAAATTCTCAGCAAAGCAGATGGGGGTGAGTGTGGGGTCATTTATCCTTCTTTTGGAATATAAATGGGGTATGGGGTGTAGAGATCATGGTCTCTGGGCATCATTGTCTCCTGGGAGCTCGGGAGCATCAGTGATTCAGCTATAGTGGTGTGCTGGCTTTTTGGGGTCCGTGTTGAGCCAGACAAGTGAGGGGCTTTGTGGAGTCACTGAAGAATGAGTTAGTGCCCCTTGGTGCCTCTTGGTGTCTTTCATTTGTCTCATTTTAAGACTTCTCCTTTTACCTTTAAAATGGTGGTTGTGTGTGGTGGGCTTACTTGTTGAAGGCTTCTGTTTTTAGACTCTAGCTTATTCTCTGTGCCTTACCTCCCTGCTTCTGCCTATGAGGCTTTAACCCCAGGTGACTGAGCTAGTTTGGTAGCAGCTTGGCTGTTAAGTAAATGAGTGTTCACAACAGGAGGAATTTTGAACTGACCTACTAAGAGGGTGAGCAGGGCAATTTAGGGAGTCCTTTGTAGGTTTCCCCCCATTAATCTTTAGCCTTGTACCATATCACTAGTGAGCTCTCATTTCACAGTGCCTATGAGTTAGTTTAGTCTGTCTAGGAAGTCACTTATTTTACCCTGGCCCCCAAGGAATGCCAAATATCAGGAACTGTAATCACTTACACTTACCCTGCTGTTGGATGCCTAATGTCCCCTCACACCAAACTGTAACATAGCTTGGGCCAGAATCTGGGAGGTGCCTTTAGGTCCAAGGAGCAGGGTGGTAGGATGAAGACTCACTTGGCATTATTAGACTTTGCCATGGTTGACAACCTGCTGCTGCATCAGAAGAACTGGTGCATCTCAGAAGATGTTTGAGATTGAGTTCTTTGGGGCCACTGCTAACACCAGAGCTGTCCTGGGGTGGACAGTGCCCCTCCCCAGCCTCAAGGAAAGGGGTGCGTGGTTAAGAGAGGGAATACAAATCCATATTCTATAGAGTATTAGAGCTGAATAGACTAATTGCCTGATTAGGCCCTATCAGTTTCTGTGTGTGAACACTGAGATCCATGGGTTGGGTGTGGGTGGCTTGTCTGGCCCAGGATAGATTGAAAACTCAAGCAAACTGCATGAGCCCTTCTAGTACTTTTGCTTTTGGTATTTAAGGGATTTTAGAGTCTTGGCTTCTCATCTATTAAGAAACAATTAAGAGGGAAATAGGGAGTAAGGTGTGGGATAGTCAGCATTTCCTGTCATACAAGTTGATGCTATTAGGAGTTCTGTTTGAGAGTTATTAGGTAAGGGAGACAGGTAGGGGTGAGGGCCTGAGGGCTTGGGGCAAGAGGGAAGAAGGGAAGGGATGGAAGATCCATCTGGAATCAGTTTCAAAGAAGAAAGACTGCATAGTGCTTTGAAGAAATCAAGCATCAGTCCAAGAAGACCTGTGATCTCAGCAGCTATCTTCACATCGCCCCATCTCCTTGGCAAGGCTCAGCCTCACCTCTGCCCCCTTAATGCCCATCCTGGTTCTGTGTGTTTTGGGGCCCAGCGATTGTTTATGCTCTGGGTGAGCTCAGGCACTGGGAGAGGGACCACTTGTGGCTGTCATTTAGGCCACGAAAGCAGCAGGGAAGGGATGGTTTCCTGTGGAATGGGGATGTGGTGTCAAGCTGATGAGCAGCAGAGGAGGTATTTGGGGCAGCATGGAGGGAAGGATGCATATCCTGTAGGAATCAGGGGACACAGGTTTTTGTCACCTATCAAGTGCCCTCAGTCGGGGATGGCTGCAGCTCTATTACACAACCCTATCAAGCAGGCACTGTAGTTACTAGCAGTGACTTTGAAAAAAATTATTCTTTTGCCTCTTCTCTCTTTCACTCCCAAGCTGCTCAATATGTTGAAAATGGAGTCAGGGACCATCGTCTTTATATAGAAAGTTCCAACTTGAGATGCCTTTATTATTACATCCAAGAATCCTCTCCACTCTTTCCCTGGCTTCTCATGCCTGTGGGATTGATGGGCCAGCCTGTGTCCTACCAGTGTTTCCTGAGTATTTATCACTGTTCAATTTGGGGGTTAATGGGAGAGGAATGGGGGGACTACGATGGATAATCGAGTGTGTTAAGATCTTAAAGATTTTCTGTGGATTTCGACATGCCTCAAAGAATCTTCCTGTCCGGTAAGTACAGGATAGTTGAGCAACATACATAACTACAGACGTTAGATTGTAGGCCATCTGATTCAGTAATTTGACTTGAAGCACTTCCTAGTTTGCATGTTTTACACTTGAGGATAAGGTTAAGAGAAGTTAACCTATTGGGAAGTTTTAGTTGCTACTGGAACTATGTTCACTTAATACAGGAAGCCAGTATTCTTCAAAGATGAGAGTTCCTCTATAGGACGATAGGAAGAACACGCAACATTTGTTCCCCAGGGAATAGTACACCATGGTAGACAAGGTTCTGGGTCCCCTGAGGGGTCTCCAATCATAGTATTGCTGAAATTCCAGCTGTCCTTTGGGATGGGATGTCTTTGGCTTAGCTGTACTTTTTACTGGCTTCTGCTTATCAGGGCCAGAAGGCTGTCCAGACAGATGCTGCTATGATGTACTCTTGGTGTTCATCTCAGGAACTCACTGCCCTTACAGCCTTTTAACTAAGTGCAGTAGTTCAGCATGTACTCTAGAGTTAGGAGGTCTTAGATGAAACTCCAAAATAAAAGATTTAAGAAATCCCATACCTTATGTTAGGACCAGAGCACGTGTTCAAGGATGTAGTGAGATGGTTTTTAACCAGAAGGATGGTTGCGGGTGTTGACCTCAAGAATAATCTGGAACAGGTTTGCAATGAAGAGAACAAAGATTACCCCTGCTTTCATCGGGAGGAGGAATGAGCCTGATGCCTTTTGTTTGTGGTATACTTAGCCCGTAGAGCTTTGTGATGCCTACATTGATACAGGCAATCTTTGATCACTGCCAGAATGGCCAGTGCACTTCGCATTTATTACCCTGTATTGAGTTACCCATCCTTTGGATGAGTTGCTATCTGTGCTTAGTTTCTGAGCTTCCTTTGCACTTCCTGATTCACATCTCAAACGCATATTAAGAGCAGTCAAGAAAGGAAAGATTTTGTTTATTTCAACCTTTAAAAGTGACATACTGGCAGAGATGGGAATACAACCAGCTTCTGAATCATCAGTTTCAGATTCCAGCACAAAAAGATTAGCATTTTTAAGTGAAAAGGATATGGTTTTATACGTGTGGGAACTACAAACTGGGCATGCTTTCCACAAGAGGGGGGGAATAAATACTTTTTAATGTGTCCTTGGAGTATGGGTGGGACTCATGAATATACTTCCCTGCTTGGCTGTTTTATTGATTTGAAGGAGTCCCATGCAGCGGCACCAAAGATCTCATCGTTGGAAGTTAAGGTTAGTTCACCTTTGCTGCTCCCTCTCTACATTGCACTGGAGTGTGTGAACTAGAAATGTAGGTCTCCTTATAGTTTGTCCTAGACCCCATCCATACAAAGGCCCTTTTCTAGAACCTCTCAGCGTATTGTGAAGTGCCTCGCATCATGCACCCCCAGTACTAAGAAGAAATCAGAATTGCCTAATGACAGCATTGGTCAAAGTGTCCCTGAAAGTGAACTAGGAGGCAAAACTTCAGATGGGAGTTTGCCATCGCTGTCAGCAAATATGCAACAATCTTTTAGGTGGTGAAATTCTTTAATGCCTAGTTAGTAATAGTGCCTATCTTCAACGAACTTGCCATCTGAAAATATTCTAATATAATTTTGTCACCCGTAGTGCCCCCCTGCTCTTTGGGAATCATGTTTGCAATAGATTCGCCACTCATTGGCTTTAAGGGCAGTTTTCCTGTAAGCGGACAAGAAGCTGTTGTATACTGCTAGCACTTTTTGTCCTAGCCACCTGGGGTTCTGCGACTTTGTGGTCCTCAACTATCCCCTGATGGCCTGGGTTGTATTTTCCCAGATAATCTCTGTTAATACTATTAGTAGACATTACTATTCCTTTCAAGCATTCTACTGCCTAGGACATGTTACTTGAATTTTCATTAAGGTTATTCGGACAATTCCCTACATTGGTAGTGCAGGTGAGCTTTCTTAGTTTTTCAAGAAATGCCTTTAAAATATTTGGTTCTTTGAAAGAATATAAGTGCCTAACTCCTTTTCTAGTTGTCTGTCTCCTAAGTGTGCTCCTGTAGGCTGCTTTGTTGCATTATAGACAGCCACTGCTGGAGAATTGGCTGTCCTGAGACAGGATAAACGTCTTAGACATGGTGCTACTCTCTTTTTCTAGTTTAATTGATTCTTCAGATGGAATGTAACACTCAATTGGCAGCTTAAGCTCAGCAAATCTTCCCATGATATGGTTGTAATGAACTTCCAATTTTGGTTTCTCTATGGACAAATTAGCAAGAAAATCAAATGTAATTGCATGACTTATCCTTTGGAAATCTCTGCTGCAGAGCACTGTGTTCCAAAGTTTAGACCTAGTAAAAATTTTAGTAAAATTTTGCTGCTTATTGAAAAACTGATTGTATCTTAAGGTCCTTTATTTCTAGTAACTATATATTCATGCTTACGTGTATGATAAACCAGTCACTTTTTTAGGTGCAATGTTAATTTACCTGGGCTGCTTCCATCTTGTGCAAACCGGCAATGCAATCAAGTTGTCCAATAAAGTCACAGGTTTGGCATCCGTCTTTGAAATATTGAGCCACTAATTGGAATTTGTAGTGCAATAATGTAGCCATTTGCTATTGGATGTCAGTTTTCTATGGGAAGTTTGGTCTTGTCATCACTTTATGGCAGATAATACTGCAAACCTGGATAGCTATAGTTTTCCATATTTGTGTCTTTACATTAAGTAGCGTTACTACTGTCATATACCTATAACGTCAGTCACCTACTTTTTATTCGTTGACGCTGCCAGAGGCTTGCAATGGAGTTCCCCAGTTGTCCACTCTGCTTTGCCTCTGCAGAGGTGACATTACAAGTCAACGTCTCAGGGTCTCTTCCAGTTGCATTTCATTAGGATCCCTGGATTCTGTACCAATACAATAAGGCTTTTTAAAAAAGAAAGTTTGCTAGGTATCCTTAGGTGCCTATTTACTTTTTTAGGGAGTCAATTTTGTCTGAATATTTGGCAGCGTTAAGTAAGATCCCACTGCCAATCATATCTTTCACGAGCCTTGACAAATTTGGTGCTGTGTTTTGGGCAAAAGACCCGTTACCGTGGATCTTATGTATATTTCATTTGTCTTTACAGTGTTGTCTTTTATAAGCTATTAGATGAATTTTAAGAAAATACTCTTAGTAATGCACTGCTTGCAGCCTTGGGAACCAGCAAGTCAGTAATAAAGGCATTTGGTGGCGAAACATTTTTAATGAAACTGTATGTCTGCCCTTGGTCCTTTATGCTGAACGTTTCATGAACGTATTTGATTTATCACCATTATCATTTGCAAATAATTTTACAATACCGCTCTCTCTAACGCACTGATAGCATGTGTTTATCTGGGCATATTTCTAAATGTTAGATTTGGCACTGTCTCAGAGTTAGGTGATGCTCTGTACTAAATTTACCCACACTGCTATTTAACAGGTGACGAGCTTGCATTCTAAGTTTGGTTCTTGACAGGCCAAAGTATACGCAGGTAAATTTAGTCGTAAATATATGCGTCATTCTCTGGGCTCCAATATTTTATGGCCATTGTTTCATTATTAATTCCACTGCCTATTAAATCTGAGGTAATAGTGTGGCGTTTTCATAGGTTGTAATGGGTGTTTTCACATTTGTAACTGAACTGTAGAGAAGTTGGAGCTAATCCGAACTTGTATCCAATTGGTACATGCATCGTTACCCTTTGAGAATTTAGATGGTTTGATGTTCATGTGAATGTAGGAAATTAGTGTCATCAGCAGTGCAGTTTAATACCTCTGCTACATAATCAAATATTGAGATTGGTAGGAATTTGGCGCCATCTTGTGGATACAAGATAACCACTATGTTAGCTTTTATGTTGTACCTCATTTGTCCACAGGGCAGCACCCTTTGCGAAATCACTGCAGATCAGAAATGGCTCCCCAATTTTCCAGTAACATTACAATCTGGTTCCTCCATTTTGAGTCACTAATATATTTCAGGGTTGCTGTTGAGTATCTTTTATTGTTAGACATTTAAATACTTTTAAAGAGTAATAGGGTTTTAAGGCCCAATAGTTTGTGTTGTTTGGTTGTTAAAGGTATTAATAAGGCTATTTACTGGTACATTTAGTGTCTTATTCAACCATTTACAGTATACCTCCAAAGTTTGTGCATTTCTGAGAACAATTAGCAATGATTGTGGAAATTTTCCACAGCTTGTATTAGTGGTATTGGTTGCATATTTCCCTTCAGGGATTATTACTCTAAATGTAAATGCTCCAGTGATGGTAAGACAACAATAATTTTGTAAGGTTTTTGAGGACATTGAGATTGTCAACTATTGTAGGTTATATATGGCATGTATATCATCTATAGTGTGATTTTCTTGTTTATAGATCACTTTGATCATGCGATATGTTAAGTAGTAGTCTTGCCAATTACTGTAGATCCTCCATAACATGATAGGAGTGAGGTTTTCACTCATAAAAACTCCAAGAAAAGTTCATCCAGATTTTGCATAGTTTAGTGGACAAAGAGGAAACATAACAGAAATTGTGTTACTCAATTTACCCATAATATGATGCCTTTTGGATATGTTAGGTTCATCACTCTCACAGAAATTTGGTCTCTTCAGTCTCTTCCAGAAATGGAAGTTTGTTAATGGAAACTTCCATTAACATCACAGTCTAATAGTACTAAAGAGCAAAAAATATTTTAGTGTTGATAAAAGCTGTTTATTTGCTTGTAATATTAACTTTATCTCCACATTCACTGAGGTGTGTGACATTCTTATAGTAGGTCAGTGTAATTATTACATATATTACAGTGGCTGTTTTTCTTTAATTTTAGGTGTCTTGCCTCCAAATTTATGGAGGGTTTTGTGCCCCTTGTCAGGAAATATTTCAAGGTTTGTTGCCACCTTGTGGACACAAAGTTTTTTTTCCCCCCAAGACTCTAGTACTGCGTTAGTCCACAATGTGTCGCCCTTTTGAGTGATATTGCACTGCTTGCATCACAAGTATGGTTCTGATTGAGAGTACAGTAACCTGATGACTGTGCAGTGAGCCAAAAATACATTTGAGGAATTTCAAGGGTGTTTGTTTCATTTCTTGATTTTGCCCAGTTACAGGTTCTGGCTTATAAAATTTGACATTGGTGTTTGTGTGCAGTGTAGTGTAGTGCTGATGTACAGTTGGTTAAATTCAGTATTCCTACTTATTAGCTTTGTTCTGGTTTATCACTAGCAATTTAAAAATTTCACTAGCAAGTTAAAAACACATGGATGATGTCTTTATATCAGATAACAAGGACCGTGTTTCTCCTAAAACCAGTTGACCTCACTGGAGTACATTACTCCATATATGAAAAAATGCCTGAGGGAGTGTATTGTTAAAGACTTAATGTGCTATTCTGAAATTTCCAAGTGTTGTTATTTGATATACTTTTATTGTACTGTTGTTGCAGTAACTTCAGCTGACTTTTGTCAAACATAACATTGCCCTAGTAAGCACATGCCCTGTGATAATCTGATATGGATACCAAAAAGCATAGTATGTGTTAATGTATTACTGGTTATAATTGTGCTCTGTTTTCCAAATTATTTTAAAAATTATTTAGCATGCATATGTATAATGCAGTGATGAGTGGTGGTTTAATTTTGCTGGTGTTCTCTAGCAACCACTATTGTTTGTTAAATAGTACTTTGAGCTGCATCTCACTTGGTTTCAAAAATTTTTGCTTTTTTTGTCATGGCAAAACTTGTTTAGGTGGTGTGCTTCAGTGTTGTCACCTAGGTTGCTCAGTACGTTATAGTGCTTTACATGGAGAACTTTTCATTGTTTACTTTTAGTTCAGTGTTGCTATTTAGATTGGGGTATTCTAGTATTGTTAACCATTTAGCCTTTCTTTGCTCCTCCACTTGACTGCCTGGAATTTTGTTAATTAGCAAAACGTTAGGTGTTAGGATCTGCCAACCATGGACTGAGTGGTTCTGGAGGGCCTGTTACTTGCTGTATTATGAAACCATAGATCCGTGATTTGTTATACTGCCAATGTTAATTTAATCATGCGATCAACAAATGTGTCCCAGAATTTTATCATGGTGAGTGGTCATTGTTTCTGTCTGCTGTCGTTATTTGTTGAATAGCATTAATCTAAACCATAGTCACCAAGGTGATTGAAATATATTTGGTAGGTCTTAGGCTTTTTCCACCATTAAGAAAATTCTGGCTTTTTTACTGCCTTGTGTCGGTACTGAATTGTCATATTTTCCTATCTGTTACTAAAAATAAATGTCTGGTTGTTGGCTCAGCAATCCCTTTGTATTATAGATGTGGTCCTGCTAAGATTTTTCACCACCTGTGGTCAAATGTGGTACTTTTCTGTTTTTGAGGTTCTTTAGTGACTGTTCTTTACAGTCTTGCCTCTGCTACTTCTCTGCTAGATCATTATTTAGCCCAGCTGTATTACGGGATCATCTTTTGACTTCATGGTGTCACTGGAAAGCTTACATGTCCTAGTGGATGAAAATATTTCAATGGTAAGACTTATCTCCATGTGGTATTTTATTTTATCTCTAATCTTTGCTTATATGTTTATGGGTTATGCCTACACACATTGGGCAGTTTGATGCTGGCATAATGTTGAAGGACATTTCAGGTTTTGTGTGGACATATTTTCATTTCCTTGGGTATCTACTTAGCATTGCAGTTGCTTTGTAATATGGCAACTCTACATTTAATGTTTTGAGTAATTGACAAACTGCTAAAGTAGCTGCACCATTTTACATTCTCACCAAGAAATTTATGAGGATGTTAATTTAACTCCATTCTCACTTATTTTCTATCTTTTATAATAGCCATCCTAGTAGATGTTAAGTACAGTTGACTCTTGAACAACACAGGGGGTTGGGGGCGCTCATCCTCCTCACAGTGGAAAATCCACGTGTAACTTACAGTCAGCCTTCCATACATGCAGTTCCTCCTATCTGAGGTTCCGCATATGCACAGATTGTGTAGTACTGCAGTATTTACTACTGAAAAAAAAAATCCACCTGTAAGTGGACCCACGCAGTTCCAGCCCATGTTGTTCAAGGGTCATTTGTTTCTTGTATCTCGTGGTTTTGCCTAGTATATCTGTGTTGAGCAACTTTTCATATGCTGATTGGCCATTTGTATTTCTTTGGAGAAATGTCTATTCAAATCCTATGTTCACTGGAATTGAGTTATATATCTTTTTATATGTTGTTTAGATTTTTATTCAAAATAAATTCTTGTTGTGATTTCTTCTTTGACCCATGGGTTATTTAGGAGTTTGTTGTTTAATATGCACATATTTGTGAATTTCCCAAATTTCATTCTGTTATTGATTTATAATTTCATCATGGGAGAACATACTTTGTATGATTTCAATTCTCTTAAGTTTGTTGAGACTTGTTTCATTTCTTAGCATCTAGTCTATTCTGGAGAATGTTCCATGTGCATTTGAGAATAATGTGTATTCTGCAGTTGTGTGGATGTTTTATAGATGTTTAATAGATCAAGTGGTTATTTATAGAGTTGTTCAGGTCTTCTCTTTTCTTGTAGATCTTCTACCTAGTTGTTCTATTACTGAAACTTATTGCTGAATTATCTATTTTTTTTTTCTGTTTCTACCATTTTCTCCTTATTTTTGGTGCTATGTTGTTAGGTACATATATGTTTATAATTATACTTTCCTGATGGATTGATCCTTTGATTGTAATAAAATATCCTTATTCATGTCTAGTAATAGTCTTTTCTTAATTGTGTGTTTTATTAGTATAGCTAACTCTAGCTCTCTTTTGGTTAGTGTTTTTGCCTGGTACGTCTTTTTCTATTCTTTTACTTGCAAACTTTTTGTGTCTTTGAATTTAAACTGTGTCCTGTAGATAAGATATAGGTAGATTATATTTTTTAAATCTGTTTTTCCAAGCTCTGTCTTTTGATTGCATTATTTAAAATTTTTTTATCTTTAATGTAATTACTGACAAGGTAGGATTGTTTTGCTACTTGTTTTCCATGAGTCTTATGTCTTTTTGTTCCTCTGTTCCTGTATTACTACCTTCTTTTATTTTTGTTAAATATTTTAAGCATTTTCTTGTACCATTTAAATTCCCTTTTTTCTTTTATTATATTTTTTGAGTTGCTTTTCTCATGGTTGCTCTGATCTTTCTTTTTTTTTTAAATAAATTTATTTATTTATTTATTTTTGGCTGTGTTGGGTCTTCGTTTCTGTGCGAGGGCTTTCTCTAGTTGCAGCGAGCGGGGGCCACTCTTCATTGCAGTGTGCGGGCCTCTCACTATCGCGGCCTCTCTTGTGGCGGAGCACAGGCTCCAGATGCGCAGGCTCAGTAGCTGTGGCCCACGGGCCCAGTTGCTCCGTGGCATGTGGGATCTTCCCAGACCAGGGCTCGAACCCGTGTCCCCTGCACTGGCAGGCAGACCCTCAACCACTGTGCCACCAGGGAAGCCCCGCTCTGATCTTTCAATTAACAACTTACCTTAAAAGAATTGATTTCAGATTAATACCAACTTAATTTCAATTGTGTATACAATTTGTTCTACTATGTCTTTGTTCCCTCTCTTTTCCTTTGTGATGTTATTATTATGTAAATTACATCTGTACATGATGTAAGCATATCAACACAATTTTCTAGTTATTCCTTTATGCTATTGTCTTTAAGTCAGAAATGAGAAGAAAAGTGTTACAAATAAATACAGATTTTTTTTTTGTCTGTTATATTTATTGAGTTATCTTATTGGTGCTCTTTATATTTCATGTGCATGTGAGTTACTGTCTAATGTCTTTTCATTTCTGCCTGAAGGACTTGATTTTGTATCTCTTGTAGATGGCATGTCTGTTAGCACTGAATTATTTTAATTTTTGTTTATCTGGTAATGTTACAATTCTTAATTTATCAAGGATAGTTTTGCTGAACATAGAATTCTCAGTTTACATTCGTTTTCCTTCAGCAGTTTGAATATATCACCCACTGTTTTTTGGTCTCCATGGTTTATGATGAGAAGTCAGCTATAACTTACTGAGGAGCCATTGTGCATGATGAGTTGTTTTTCTCTTGCTGCATTCAAGATTCTGAAGTCAGTCATGAGTCTAGATTTGAGTGTCTTTGACTTTATCCTTTTGGGCATACATTGATCTTCTTGCATGTATAGATTAATATTTTTTTCATCAAATTTGGCAAGTTTTGGGCTATTATTTATTCACATATTCTTTCTGTCCCCTATTCTTCTCCTTTGTTTGACTCTCATTTTGTTTGTTATCTTTACTGAAAGTAATTCTTTTTCATTACCTTATAATAAGAGAATGTAAGGCTATGTATAGTATTGGCTTTATGTTATAGTGTTCCTTTTTTACTTGCTAAATTGGCTTGATTGTAATTTACATTTCTTTTTTGACCCAATTGTTATTTACTGTGATGCTTCATGTTGAGGTTTTCTGGTTTGAGCACATATTTCATATATATATGAAGTATATAATATATGTTGAAATATATACATATAATGAAATGTATACATGTATATATGGTTTTATTGCATTGTGATTAGACAATGTGACTGCTGTATGTTCCTACATGTCTAGTTTTAAATAACAACTTTATCTAGTAGGGAAAGACCCTCATTCGTTTTTTTAAAAATTTCTTTATTTTCATATACTTGTTCTTCCAGGAGCCCTTTAGAAAGAACATGTCAAGTTCTCACCACAAATAGCATTGGAGTTACAGTTGGAATGGCATTGAATTATAGAATAATTTTTGGAGAACTGTCATCTTTATAATTTTCTCATACATGAATGTGGTATGTTTCTCCTTTTATTCAGGTCTTCATCATTGTGTGCTTGTCTTTTCCACTTATTATTTTCAATATTTTTTTCCTAGTTTCTGGAAGAAGTAGGCAGATGTCTTAGGAACTGAGATTCTGGTGGGAAAAGTACAGAAGGTGTCATCTGCATAGACTAGACTCTATTAGTATAAAAGGTCATATAAAATGTATTTTTGAATATGATGTTACCATTTCTTCCACAAGGCCCTAGGAGCCTGCATTATTTATAATGTTCCATATCCCTGTTCTGCATAAGTACAGAGGTGGTTGCTAATATTAGGGGAAATTATGTAGTAAGCCATTTGTTTTTAATACTGTCAACATCCCTTTGACCCTCCCCTTTCCCATTTCGAAGTGCTTCTTCCATCCTGCAAGCTTTTGGGGACTCTGCTTACTGTTTATAGCATATGTACCCATTGAAGACCTTCAAACCCTCCAATATAGAGCTAACTGGTTGTGTTTTCACTACAAAAGTTTAGAGTTTCGGAGAGGTAAGAATCCTGTTCCACTTGATGGTTTTGTTTCAATTTTAAGAGCAACTCTCTGAGAGGGAGCTAAAGGAGAACATCCAGGATACAGAGAGATATTTAAACTTAGATCCTATGAGAAGCATTATAGGAATTAGAGCTGTTTAGATTGTGGGAGACAACTGCAAAATGGAGAGCTTGCTGGTCTGAAGTCAGGGATAGTTGGTTTTGTTGTGTAAAGGCAGTTCTAGTTAATGGAGTAACAGATTCAAGAATGTCCAAAGATGAAAATACTCTTGGAAATAATAACCTAGTGGAATTTGAGAATCTCCCTGCATGGAGTGAAAGTTGGATTACATGTACTTTAAGGTCACATTTATAACTGAGATTCTGTCTCAGTCAGGGCAGATGAAACAGATTTTTATTGTGTGCCTACTTCACATGTTCCCATTTAATCATCACAGCCCTCTGAGGCATCCCAGAGAGGTAGAATAAGTTTGCTCAGGTAACTAATCTCATTAATGGCAGAGCATACTTCTTTTACCTCTCTCCTCCTATATATCTTAATTTGCAATAGTAATTCCTTACATTTGTATCGCAGTTTATCATTTAGAAGCCTTTCAGAAACATAGTTTTATTTGACCCTTATAAAAATCTGGTGAAGTTGGAAGAACCGATTCCACTTGTCTATTTTATAGGTGAGGAACATATATTTCTCTGGGGTAAAAGGGATCTGAGAGACTATTCAATACAATGTCCATATTTTGCAGTTGAAGAAACAGTACCAGAATTAAAAATCAGGATATTTTGTAAGCATTCTTTGATTTGTGTTGGGTGGAGGGGAAGGTGAGACTAGATGATTTCATGAGGTACAGAAGGTTGTATTGTTTTTATCCATCCTATAGTATACACTTGATTGGTGCAAGCTCGCCATATTAGATTAAGTGGCATTTTAACAAGCTGATCAAAGGCACTAAAGGTTTAAGGAAGAAATGTAAGGCTTCAGGTAGCAGGTTGTGGAAGATATTTGGGGTCATGAGGTTCTACTTGGTGGCCTTTAAAGCATTTAAAGTATTTCCTGCTCCAGGTTCAAGGGTCACCAGGGAATCAGGCCACCAGAAAATGAGTTATGTTGTACAATCAGTCTGCTAATGGATGGGAATGAGATGAAGCCTCAACAGTTGTCCACAACTCTGGGAGCCACCATTCACTGTGACACGGGCTCAGAGTGATGGCTCTTTTGATTATAGCATAGGTTGTAGATTTAGAACCTCAAGGATAGAAGGACCTTAAAAAAAATCTCATATCTAAAACAGCTTATTTTAATTTGACCCTAATTCAAGTCCTTTTATAATATACCCAACAAATGGTCTTTTTGCCTCCAAGTAAGTGTACTTAGTGATGGGGAACTCCTCCCTGAGTTAACTTATCTCTTCTTTCAAGAGCTCTATGCAATACTGAGCTGAAATAATATTTTTCTATAGCTTCAACTCATTCATCATATTTGTATTATGCCTCAATTCAAGAATATTGCTTTATTGTTCTCTCTCCTGCATCTTCAGCTTCTCTCTGCTGCTTTTTGTGCTGCCAGGCACTGTGCTTGGTGATGGGGATATGGAGATGAATTAGACACGATTCCTGCCCTCAAGGAGTTCTCAGTCTAGTGAGAGAGTTCGACATGTACACAGATACTTACAACAGTATGGTATGCTCTACAATGGAGGTATGTACAAGATACTATGGGGTTCAGAAGAGAAATCATTTGACTGAGTCTGGAGATGCAGAGGTTGGAGGAACTGATGCTTCAGTTGATTCTTTAAAAAAGTAAAGGTTGACTAGGCAGAAAACAGAGGGAAATACCTTCTAAGCAAAGGTATGGGGATTAGAAATAGAATGATGAATTGGGAAACTACAAGTAGTTCATGAAATTAGATGGAAATGTGCCATGAAATTTGGATTTCATTTTGAGTGTTTTAAGGAGATGCTTTTGATGGTCACTCTGGTAGTATGGAAGATTTTCAAATCTGGACAGGGAGATCAGAAGGATACTGTAGTAGTTAAGATGATAAGTGATCTAAGGCTAGAAGGAGTGGGAGTGAAGAAGAGGGGATAACCTCTCAAATAAGGGTTTATACAAAATACAGATATAATTAGAACATGGGAAAATTGAGGCTTTCAGACTTTGGCAAGTGTGTATCCCCCATCCCCACCCCTGGCCTTCATGAAAGATTCTCACGTGTTCTTTAGATGGGTGAACATCTAAAGATGTTCCTTCTAGACCAGGGCTTTGCTGCACAGATTTTGCAAGTTTCTTTGGTTTGGGGGGCAGCCATATATGAAATGTTGACTCTTGGGAAGACATCTGAACAGCTGCAGACTTCTCATAGTATTACTAAGTTCCTGGTCCTTCTCATCAATAGCAGGGCTAATCTCACTGTCATATATCTCCCAAAATATTTTTTACCAAAAATGGAGGCTTTTGTACTTAAAACCCACTCAGGGAAGAAATGGCCTTAGTTATTGTCTCAATTGCTTTCTTTTGCTTAGGGATTTTTAAATGTTTATGGTTATATCTCTTGGTAAAAAAATACATTCAATAATTAAAAATCTAAATATATCCAGTGTTTATTTTCTCTTTTCTCAAAGCAATATAAACAGAATATTTGGGAAATTCTCCCCTTAAGGCTCAGAGTGGTGACCCTGGGGATTCAGAGAATGGCTTTCTGTGACTGGAATGATTAATAGAAGATTATGTTTAAGTAGACCTTATGTATTTTCAGTGGACCTTATGTCACTAGCCATCCTGGAGGGCAGTAGGGGGAAGAAAGTTTGGGACAGGAAGCCCTGAGCAGGACAGCAAAGTAGTACAGTGACAGTTTGGGCCTTGGACTCAAATCTAGTCTCACACTTACCAATGTGGTTTTGAGCATGGTTTTTCACCTCTCTGGTACTTCTTATGTAAAATAGAATTAATATCTTTTTGCAATGATGAGTGGGGGTGGGAATATAAGTATTTAATGGGATTATTTCTGTAAATTGCTTGGAACTGGTGTGGAATATGCTAAATGCTATATGAACTGTAGTTGCTGCAGATAATGATGTTGACCTTGACGAGGATTAAAAGAAGATAGTTAACTAGAGGTACTTATATTTTATATTGTCAATAAGGATGTTGGGGTTTGCAAAAAAAGTAAAACTAACTGACCTCAAGGTTTTCAATGGCATGCTAGTGTGAAGTCACTTCTCTGCCTTTTTTTTCCCTCTGCCAAATAGGTTGGGAAAACAGATGACTTTTGTCCATGCCCTGATCACTAATCTATTGCATTTGCTCTTATTTCCAAATATAAAGTTGTTGAAAATTTGTACAGTACCCAAACTGAATAAAAGTATCCTAAAAAATGTAGTAAAATGCTTTGGAATTGGTCAAAACTGGATTTGAAACCTGGCTCAACTACTTACTAACTGTGTGATCTAAGGCATGTTACTTAACCTCATTGAACCTCAATTTCTTCATCTATTATAATAATTAATTTGCAGGGTTTTCATGAGGATATTGTAAAGTGTATGTTATAAGCACGCTATAAATTGCAGGTATCATTGTTAGTTCTTGGGACATTCACCGCGTGACAGAAACAACAGCAGGCCCTGGTGGCTGGGAGGACTTCATGGATCCAACAGCAACCTGAAGAAATCCTACTCGGATGGATATAATACAACCTGCTAAGTGTCCTAGCACTTATCAGGTTGTATTATCATTGTCCGTGTCTATGGCTCTCGTCTACCAGACTCTAAATTCCTAACGGGCAAGGACAGTGCCTTATTCATCTTTGTATTCGCAGTGCCTAATCCGGTGCACATTGTAGGCCTCATTAAATGTTTGTTGAATGAAAAAATGAATCATCAACAGACATTAATTGGGCGCCTGCTCTGTGATCTCCATGGGCTCAGCTTGTCCCCGCCAGTTGCCTACAACGTCCAAGCTGTCTTCAGTGTGCTTTCTCCTGAAGCTTACTCCTATCTTCTAATTCTTTTGCCAAGGACTTTTCTGTGTAGTGCAAAAATAGCAAATATACTTCATCATCTCAAGTACCATCTCCAATTGATTGATAGTACATGTCTTGATTATGTTTTATAAAAAGGATTCTGAAGCCAGATCTCAGCTCAGTATGAAAGAGGATTATAACTAATTAGTGATGTTTGCTGGGGGTGGGAGAAGGGGAGTACAAGTGCCACATATATGTGGCAGCACAAGTGCCACATATATGTCATATTTAATGTATTTTCCATGAAATACTCTGTTTCTATGCCTGTATTTTAGTCTTGGCTACTTGCAGATGTTGCATTGTTGCTGCTGCCACTACTACACTTGCTGCCAGTTGCTCCTTGGGTAGGACCAGAGTGATCATTGATCAGAAACTTCATCCTCACAGTCTGGGGTTTGCTCCTGTGGCTGGTATTCACAGTTTTCCCCTTTCAACTATACCTCAGCTATCCCCTTACCTACATTAACAGGTAGGCCTCCAGATTATGTTCACCACTCAACAGGCTCATACTTCCTTTTTCTTATTTAGTGTGATTAATCATTATTGCTTCATGAGAAGCCTTCTTTCTGTTAGAAGATGTGACAACTAGAATACAAGTTAACCAATTCCATCAGGGCCCTACAGTGAGTCATAAAAGCTCCCTTTTAATGTAGGAGAAAATTGAGCATGCTCACAGACTACAGGGCAGGGAAAAGGGAGGCAATGTACATGTGGAAGAGAGATGATAACTTTTGGCTCTTAGAACACGGGTGGAGGGTTAGCCTTAGATGAAAGGAGTTACCTCTTCACTGGGGCATAGTGATAAGAATAAGAGTTAAGAAGAGTACCTGATAAGGGTGTTGAAGATTTGTAATTGGAGAGGTGGATGATAGAGAGGAAGCTGACCAGGGACAGGATTATGGAGACAAGAGTCTAAGGAATATCCAGGCCAAAAGGCTGGATTGAGAGCTTATGACATATCAAAGTGAACAACTAGTTTGAAACTTGATAATAGACTCAGGAAAAAAATATAAAGTGGTCTTGGGCCATTGTTACAAGTAACATTTGGTTGCCTGGAACTGATCTTGATTGATTGAGGGATGGACAGCTAGCAAGAGAGGAGTTACACAGAAATGGATTTGAGGATCCAGACTGTATATGGAAGGAAGCTCAGAGTCTGTAAAGAAAAAGAGGCTTTAGTGCAATCAAGATGGGTGCTGAATAGTTGGAAAACTAGAATGATAGGACCTGTATCAGAGGCTGAACTTTGGAATGTGAAAATTTTAAAATTGGAGTGATCAAGATACCTGTGATGGTAGGATGTCAGATGGTTGTTTACCTGGATACTGAAGTGACCCAGGATTATAGCAAAAGCTGGGCTAGGAATGAACACTGTGGGCTAGACAAAATAGGCTTCAGTGACTGAGGAATGATCTGGAGGTTGGCACATGACAATTGTGCGGATGCAAGAGAAGAGAGGATGTAGTGGGATGGATAGTAGTATGAGCCTCAGAAGAGTGGTGGGGATTACTAGAAGATGCAAAAACTGTGGTTTGCCCATTGCACTGAGGTTTTGGCTGGCAGAATGCACATCTAAAATGATCCCCTCCTTTATTAAGTGCTTGTTCTATAACCCGACACTTTGCTGTGTGCCATCTGTTTATCCCTTTTGGGTCTGTCAACATTTCACGTGTGAAAATGAGCAGCAATCCCAGGCAAGGATAGCTAGGCTGCTGGCCCTTAGCACTGGTGGAATCCTGTGGCCATCTCCTAACTCTTTGAAAGAGCAGCAAGGCTGGTCATCTGGAAGTATGATAAAAAGATTTGTTTAGGATTAAAATTTTCCCTTGACCTTGATGTAACTTCATTACATGGTACAGGCTTTTGTTGGCTGTGTTCCATAATGTGCTTTGGCTTCTGAGCCTCTGAGTTGAGGAGTGAACTAGAACTGCCCTTTGAAAAAGACAAGCACAGTACTTTAAAAACACATGTTGATTAGAACAAGACACAGTCCTATTATCTAATTGAGCTTTTAAGATAAAGAGTAGACAAAAGAAAGCCCACATCAGTGTGTGAATAACAAAAACCACTTTGTAAAAGCCATTTAGGGTCAGGATACATCCAGTCTGGTGGCCATATTGTAGACGTTCCCTGTGCTGTTCGGAAGGATGGCTGGAAATTGATGCAAAGAGATGGCCCTTAGGACTTGGAAGGTAAAGTTTAGGAAGAGAGTCTCTATGAACCCTCTGAAATTGCATGCAGTCATTTTTCTTTTGTTATAGTCTTCAAATGAGCTAATATTCCAATAAAGGTTTAGAGCAACTGTGTTAGAGTGACCAGGCCCTCAGACAGCCCATCCCCTCCCGTGGGGGCTGCTCTATATTTATTCCTCAGGAGGAGCTGGTAGAAGACTTCATGAAGGAGAAGAAAAGGAAAAAATCAGAGGATGACTACAGCCTCTCTTCATCCCAGCTTTGCAAAGCATGACTCAATAGATAGATCACTCTTCTGAAGACTCTCCAGACCACAGGTTGCTCTTTTCAATTGCATGCTTAGCCCTCTTGGCTCCTTTCAGAAGTTGTACTCTATGTATATATATGAACTATCACTTCCCATAAAGAGGACACCATGTAGTCAAAAATTGCCAGATCCCCAATGCTGGAATATAGGCCACCAGAGATGAGTTTGAGTTTCAGCAACATAAGACCCCAACTTCATGGAAGGAAGGTAGTCAATTGACTTGAAAATAACCCCAATCCCTGCATTCATATTCTTTTTCCTTCAGTCCCATGACTGAGATATCACTGATTAAAGCAAACAAAAGCCATGACTTTCTCCTTCCACTGGCACTTCTCTGTCCCACGTATATGCCACTGTGGGTCACTGTCTTTCATTAGCACTTCTTTCCATCTCTTAAAACCCAAGGAGGTATGAAAACTAAGGTTGGTGTTGAATTTGTCATAATTACTCTGCAGTTGGAGAATACTCATATTAATCACCCTGAAACCAACTCCCACCTTATCTCCTGGGGCAGCCACAGGAGACACGAGCCACAGCCGGCAACTGGACCCCAGCCCCAGGGTTTGCTCCTGATGTCTCAACTGATTATGAAATACCAGTAGGAGGGCTTGTATCCCTTTCTAACTTGGTCATCAGAGATTAGGATTTGCATACATATGGTATATAAGGACACACATCTTATGGGTTAATAGTAAACAGTGTCAGGTTACTTTTTGTCTCTTGGGGATGGGCAAGATAGGGTATGGGGGAAGTGGACAGTCTTGAACCTTTCAAATATTTCCAGTGATTGTTCAGGACACCCCTAGTCACATCTTCTGGTGCCTTATCCTGTGCCTTGCCTCTCCTTTCTTCATAATCCTTCTAGTGCACTCCTTGCTCTCTCTAGCCACCTTTCATCTCCTGCCCCACCATGATGGGTTTCAGCAGGTGTTTTTTTTTTTCTTTTCCTTCCCCCAGGCCATCTGTCTGTAACAGGCCCCAGATGGAAAGAGCCTTACTGTGAATGAGTGAATGAAGATTCAGTGAGTGTTGGTAGTGACACCATGTTTCTCTCTGGATTTAAGGAGAGAAGGAGTGCAGTGCAGAGGGGAAGGAGAGGGAAGCTATGAAATCCCATTATGGAGTAACAAATGCTTGACATTTTAGTGGGTATTAGACCTAGAAGCCTACATGATTGAAGGAAGCAAACCTGAGATTTCTGATATTTGAGTGAAGATAGGAGTTAACTCCTTATTGCCATTAAGAATGAAGGGAGGAGAGAAAAGTGAAGGTCATAAAATCCTTTACCTCAGTGGAGAAGGCACTGAGACTCGCTTCATGAACCTGTTATTTTTAGAGGTAGAGTGAAAAGTTGTTGTGCTGCACTTTGTTTTTTTACTCGTGAGAGTCACTGTCAGCCACTTTTCTTAGGTAGGTCTGCCCTTGTGGAGGTTTCTGTTGACCTGTATAAAAAAAACAACCCAGAAAAAAGTTTGCAACTTAGAAGAACTCTCCAGTTCAATGACAGGGTGTTAAAGGGGTTGAGGACAGAGGAAATAGCACAAGTAGTACCAAATAGCTCAGTTTTTTGTTTTTCTTTTTAATAGGATGAATGGGCCAGAGACAGTGGGCAGAATGGCTTCAGGCAACCCCAAACACCAGATAGGACATAAGGAAACAGTACAATGAAAGGTCAATATTTGGACCTTTGTCATTCCCCAGAGAATGATGGAATATCTAAAATAAAATTAGGAGCTGCTTTCGAGAAGGAGAAGGGTTTTAAAAGATTATTTCGTAGAAGAAAGAGATTTAGAAGAAGGGAAACTTCCAATTATATAAGATGGGCATTATAGCTTTTAAAGACATCTGTTCCCTGTATAGGTCATGGAGATTGATACCAGTATCAACCTGTGGCTGATCAGGCCAGTTTAACTAAGCAGTTTCATGTTCCTGGAGAGATGCTGCCACTCTCTGTCTCTCACTTTGGCAGGTATTCATTCATCTGCAATGAGTCCAGTACCTGAAGGAGCAAGACAACAACAAGCATCCAGGGGGACAACAGTGTGGCCTTCTGAGTGAAGATAGCAACTGAAAAGATCATGGGATTGGCTGCATTAGGCTGGGCTTGTTTCTTTTTTGAAAATAAAAAATGTTTTCTTTTTGATGACAAAAGTAACAAGTGGTCATTGTTAAAAAATAAAGTGAAAGGTATAAATTAAAAAGTAAATAATACCTATAATCTTATAACCCAGAAAATAATTCATAACATTTGCATGTATTCCCTTTTACTCTTTAAAAAAAGTGTATATAACACAGTTTAAAAATAAAATTGACATTGTATATGTTATTCTTTAACTTTTCTCATTTGAGAATAAACAAGCATTCTCCTATATCATTAGCATTATTTAAAAATACAGTATTAAGTGTCACATAATATTTCATATGGTTCTAACAAAGTTCATTTACAGTAAGCCCCCCTACATATGAACCTTCGAGTTGCAAACTTTCAAAGATGCAAACGTGTGTTCACATGTCCAGTCATGTAAGTTAGTTCATGAGTCTGGTGTACATTGTCACGTGCATGCATCCTCTACAAGTGGTTGTGCTTTTGTGTACTTTACTGTACCGTACTGTATAGAGCATAGTAGTACCGTATCTTTATTTCAGGCCCAGAATGTGAGTGAAACAGAAGCTTACCCAGCCGCAAAGCACAGGGAGATCAGCTCAGTGCTTTGTGACCACCTAGAGGGGTGGGATAGGTAGGATGGAAGGGAGAAGCAAGAGGGAGGAGATATGGGGATATATGTATATGTATAGCTGATTCACTTTGTTATAAAGCAGAAACTAACACACCATTGTAAAGCAATTATACTCCAATAAAGATGTTAAATAAAAAAAGTATTTTTAAATTAAGGTAAAAAAAAATTGAAGCTTACCTATTGCTGATGATCCTTCAGCTCTACCGTCTCCCACCTCCTCTACCTCCAGTCAGTAACTCTTCTTGCCTGTTCACTCGATGCCAGCCCCTGTATGCCAGCTGTTGTACTGTACTACTGTACTTTTCAAGGTACTGTACTTTAAGATTAAAAATGTTTTATTTCTCGTGTTTGTTTTTTATGTATTATTTGTGTGAAAAGTATTATAAACCTATTACAGTACAGTACTATATAGCCGATTGTGTTAGTTGGGTACCTAGGCTAACTTTGTTGGACTTACGAACAAATTGGACTTATGAACACGCTCTTGGAATGGAACTTGTTTGTATATAGGGGGCTTACTGTGGATGATCCCATGATGCAGACATTTTGGATATTATCAATTTTGCCTATAAAATTAACATATAATGAACATAATTGTATATTAACCTTTATGTGCATCTCTATTTCTTTAGAATAAATTTCTAGAATTGGAATTACTGAGTTTGATGAGAGCGTTATTAGGGCACCTGAAAGGTGTTGTTGAATTGTCCTCAATATAGTTGTACAAATAACATTCCCATCAGGGGTGCATAAATGTGCATCAAAATATGCCCTTTCCTTTTATAAATCTCTCATCATTTGACAGGCAAAAATATCCATTTGTTTGAGATTTTTATTTCTAATTTGCATACACTAAAATTCACTCTTATCATGTATAGTTCTATAGTTTTGACAAGTATAGAGTCATGTATCCTTCCACTCCAGTACCATACAGAATGGTTTTAGCATTAATAATTTCTCTTGATTGCTCTTTTTGTTGTAAACCCCTTTCCCTCAATCCCTGGAAACCACCTATTTGTTCTCCATCCCTATAGTTTTGCCTTTTCCAGAAGGTCATATGAATGGAGTCGTGCAATATGTAGACCTTTTGATCTGGCTTCTTTCACTTAGTAAAATGCATTTAAGTATCATCTATATTGTTATGTAAATCAATATTCATTATTTTTATTGTTGTACTTCACTGTATGGATGTACCAGCTTTTAATCCATTCACTAATTGATGGACATGAGAGATATTTCCAGTTTAGGCCATTATGAATAAAGTTGCTATAAACTCTCAGATACCAGTTTTGTGTAAATATAAATGTTCACTTCTATAGGGTAAATGCCTAGGAGTGAGAGTGTGTGTTAAACTTTTCCAAAGTTTCTGTATCACTTTACATTCCTACCACAAATATGAGTTCCAGTTGCTCCACTTCTTCCACATCTTAACCAGCACTTGGCATTATCATATGTTTTTAAAAATTTTACCCATTGGGTGTGTGGTGATCGCTCATTGTGGTTTTAATTTGCAGTGCCCTGATGGCATATGAGTTTGAACATCTTTTCATATGCTTATTTGCCATTTGAATATCTTCTTTGGTGCAGTCTCTGTTCAAATCTTTTGCCCCCCGCCCTTCTTATTAGGTTGTTCTTTTTCTTACTGTTGAGTGTTCAGACTTCCTTATATATTCTTGATACAAGTTCTTTGTCAGATAGATTATTTGGAATTGGATTCTCCAAGTCTGTGGCTTGTCTTTCTATTAGCAGTGCCTTTTTCAGAGTAAAAGTGTTTAATTTGACAAAGTCCACTTTGTCAAATACATGACAATGTAATTTGGGGTGGGTATAAATGAAATTAAAATGTTCAAAGCCACTTAAATTATCCAGGTGGTGTTTAATACAATAAATGTTTATTGTTGAAGTGAGACTCTAAGGATAAATCTAAAAGATCTGTCCTAGTCGTTACACTGTGTAATCTCCTCGCCTTCAATGTGGGCAGGATCTGTTTCTTGCTTCTAACCAACAGGATATGGCAAAGGTCATCATTTTCATTAAAATGTTACATAATATTACATTTCCATGTAAAAATAGCCTCAAAATATACAGAGCATTAATTAATAGAAGTCCACAGAGAAATCGAAAAATCCGCCAAGCAACTGAGAGAATTAAACAGCTCTTTTTCAATTGTTGAGAAATCCCATATACAAATCAACAAACAGCATACAGAAAATTTAAACAACACAAATTACAAGCCTTACCAAATGGGAGTGGAAATACAAACACGTCTGCCTTGAAGAGTTACAGAAAACAATTCATTTGAAGCACACTTGGAACAGTTACAAGAATTGATTCTAGGGAGAGAGAGCAAGATGGCGGAGTAGCATGACGTGAAGCTCACCCTCTCCCACAAATACAGCAAAAATACATCTACATGTGGAGTGATTCTCACAGAATATCTACTAGATGCTGGCAGAAGACCTCAGACTTCTGAAAAGGCAAGAAAATCTCAACGTAACTGGGTAGGAAAAAAGAAAAAAAAAAAGCGAGAAAGGAATCAGGATGAGACCTGCGCCCCTGGGAGGGAGCTGTGAAAGAGGAAAGCTTCCTGTGCCCTGGGAAGCCTCCTCACCGGCAGGGAGATTGGTCAAGACAGAAAGGGAGCTTCAGAGCCTCAGAGGAGAATGCAGCAGCCAGTTTGCTGCAGCCAGAGCAGAGGGAGAACTGCACAGGTGGTCAGTGCTGCTGCCCAGCACTCCACAGCCTGACATGCACGTCCACCAGTGCTGGTGGAGGCTGGTTGCTGGAACTCGGGCTTCAGAGATCAGAACCAGGAGAGGACTGGGGTTGGCTGTGTGTAGACAGACTGGGGTGGGGTCGGGGGGCTGGAATCCAGTGTGACTGTGGCTGGGTGTGTAAGCAGAGGAAACCTGGGCCACCTTAGAGGCCAGTCACCATTGTTTGCAGGGTGCATGAGGGGAGGGGTGGGACCAGATTGTAGACTTTATCCTCTGTGTACACTCGCAGAGGGCAGGACACTGCCTGAATGGGCTCCAGAGGCAGTGGCAAGCCTCCACTGCTGCCTCCCCAGACGCTAGGAGCAGTTGTGGGACCCCGCCACCTCCCACTCAGACACCAGGAGTGGTTGTGGGCCCCTGCTGACTCCCTCCCAGACCCTAGGAGTGGTCACGAACCCACCCAAATTCCAGTCGTCATTGCAAGCTGCCTCCACTCCCATCACATGTCCCAAGTGCACGCCTGAGCTGCCTGCCTGAGCTGAGAACCCCAAGACTGGGCACGAGCCACTGCATCTGCACACCCCCTATCAAGGGGAAAACAACCAGCACGTGCTGGGGAAAGAGGCGACAGGCATCCATACTAAAAACAGCCCTCACACCAAAAATATTAAACCCACACAAGCTACACAGGGACAACCCCACATATAAATAGCCATCCAAGACCACAGTAGATAACTTTCCCCTAAACTCACAGAGTAAGAGAAATATAAGTAAAATGAAGGAACAGAGGAACAACTCCCAGTTAAAATATCAAGAGCATTCCCCTGAAAGAATTAACAGTGAAACAGGTCTCTGACACTGAGTTCAAAAAGGAGATAATGAAAATAATGAAGGAATTAAGAAAGGCTATCAAAAGAAATGCAGAACACTGTAAAAAGGAACTAGAAACTATAAAGAGAAACCAAGAAAAATTAGAAAACTCATTTACAGAGATGAAAGCTGAGCTAAAGGCAATGAATAGCAGAATGAATAATGCAGAAGAATGAATTAGTGACCTGGAAGACAGAATAATGGAAATCACCCAATCAGGATGGCAGACAGCCAAATAAAAAAAAAAAAAAAGAAAAGAAAATAGTATGAGACCCATGGGATAATATAAAGTGTGCCAACCCACACATAATAGGGATTCCAGGAAAAGAAACAGAAAAGGGGACCAAAAATATATTTGAAGAAATTATGGCTGAAAACTTCCCAAACCTAAAGAAGGGAACAGATATCCAGGTACAGGAAGCACAGAGGGTCCCAAGCAGGATAAACTGGAACAGACCTACACCAAGACATATTATAATAAAAATGGCAAAAGTTAAAGATAAAGAGGGAATTCTAAAGGCAGCAAGAGAAAAACAAAGAGTAATTACAAGGGAACCCCCATTAGGCTATCAGCTGATTTCTCTACAGAAACGTTGCAGGCCAGAAGGGAGTGGCAACATATATTTGAAGTCCTGAAAGGGAAAAATCTACAAACTAGGTTACTCTACCCAGCAAGATTATCATTTAGAATAGAAGGAGAGATAAAGAATCTCTCAGACAAGCAAAAAATAAGAATATAGCATTACTAAACCTATCCTAAAGGAAATATTGAAAGGTCTTCTCTAAGTAGAAAAGAAGTAAGAATCCATAGGGAAGAGAAAATCACAATTGGAAAATAAATCACTTAAATAAGCCAGTACACAGATTAAAAACAAAAAATTTTCTGTGAAAGTGATGATAACCACAATGAACAGCACAAGAATGAACATGAAGATGTAAAAGAGGACATTGAAATCATAAGACGTGGGGGAGGAGAGTAAGAAAACGTAGATATTTTTCCCCCTAGAAAGTGTTTGAGCCTATATGACTACTAGTCTAAGGCAAGGAGATATAAGAAGGGGTTAACATACTTGAAAAACAGGGTAACCACAAATCAAAAACATACAGTAGATTCACAAAAACCAAAAAGGAGAGAACACAAGTACAATACAAAAGAAAATCATCAAGTCACAAAAGGAAAAACAAAAAGAAAAAGAAAGGAAGAAGAAATACAGAATCAATGGGAAAAGAAGGTTCAAAATGGCAATAAATACATATCTATCAATAATTACCTTAAGTGTCAGTGGACTAAATGCTCCAATCAAAAGACACAGAGTGGCAGATTGGATTAAAAAAAAAAAACAGGAGCCTATGATATGCTGCCTACAGGAGACCCACTCTGGGGCAAAGGACACGCATAGATTGAAAGTGAGGGGATGGAAAAAGATATTTCATGCAAACGGAAATGACAAGAAAGCAGAGATCTCAGTACTCGTATCAGACAAAATAGACTTTAAAACAAAGGCCATAAAGAAAGATAAAGAAGGACACTATATAATGACAAAAAAGATCAATATAAGAAGAGGATTTTACACTCGTCAACATATATACACCTAATATAGGAGCACCCACATAGATAAAACAAATACTAACAGACATAAAGGGAGAAACTGACAGGAATACAATATTAGTAGGAGACTTTAACACCCCACTCACATCAATGGACAGATCTTCTAGACAGAGAATCAATAAGGCAACAGAGATACTAAGTGATACAATAGAGCAGTTAGACTTAATTGATATTTTCAGGACATTACACTAAAAAAAACCTAGAATACACATTATTTTCAAGTGTACATGCAACATTCTCTAGGACTGACAACATACTAGGGCACAAAACAAGCCTCCACAAATTTAAGAGTATAAAAGTTATCTCAAGCATCTTTTCTGACCGCAATGGCATGAAACTAGAAATTAACCACAGACAAAGAAATGAGAATAAAAAGATTACATGGAGACTAAACAACATGCTACTACAAAACCAATGGGTGAATGATGAAATCAAAGAGGAAATTAAAAAATACCTTGATACAAATGACAATGAAAATATAACCATAAAAAATCTATGGGATGCAGCAAAAGCAGTTATTAGAGGGAAGTTCACAGTGATACAGGCCTTTCTCAAAAAATAAGAAAAATCTCAAACAACCTAACTTATCACTTAAAAGAATTAGAAAAAGAAGAACAAACAAAACCTAAAGTCAGCAGAAGGAAGGAAATAATAAAGATCAGAGAGGAAATGAACAAAATAGAGAACTAAAAAACAATAGAAAAAGTCAATAAAACCAAGAGCTGGTTCTTTGAAAAGATAAACAAAATTGACAAACCTCTGCCCAGGCTCACCAAGAACCAAAGAGAGAACGTAAATATACAAAATAAGAAATGAAAAAGGAGGCATAACAACTGATACTGCAGAAATACAAAAAAACATAAGGGAACACTATGAATAATTATTAGCCAACAAATTCAACAACCTAGAAGAAGTGGACAAGTTTCTAGAAACATACAGCCGACCAAAATTGAATCAAGAAGCAATAGATAATTTGAACAGACTGATCACTAGAACTGAAATAGAATCTGTAATTTTAAAACTCCCTACAAACAGAAGTGCAAGACCAGATGGTCCCAGAGGCAAATTCTACCAAACATACAGAGAACTTATACCAATCCTTCTCAAACTCTTCCAGAAAATTGAACAAGAGGGAACACTCCCAAGGACATTCTATGAAGCCACCATCACCCTGATACCAAAACCAGAGAAAGACACCACCAAAAAAGAAAATTATGGGCCAATATCATTGATGAATATAGATGCAAAAATTCTCAACAATATATTAGTAAACTGAATCCAACAGCACATAAAAAAGATCATACACCACAACCAAGTGGGATTCATCCCAAGTTCACAAGGATGGTTCAACATACGCAAATCAATCAACGTGATACATCACATCAACAAAAGAAAAGACAAAAAATACATGATCATCTTAATAGATGCAGAAAAAGCATTTGACAAAATTCAACATCCATTCATGGTAAAAACTCTTACCAAAGTGGGTATAGAGGGAACATATCTCAAAATAGTAAAAGCTATTTATGACAAACCCACGGCCAATATAATACTCAATGTTGAAAAGTTGAAAGCCTTCCCACTAAAATCTGGAACAAGACAAGGATGCCCATTCTCACCACTTCTCTTTAACATGGTGTTGGAAATCCTAGCCACAGAAACCAGAAAAGGAAAAGAAATAAAAAGTATCCAAGTTGGAAGGGAACAGGTGAAATTTTCATTATATGCAGATGATATGATACTATATATAGAAAACCATAAAGATTCCACACAAAAGCTACTAGAATTGATCAGCGAATTCAGCAAGGTAGCAGAATACAAGATTAACATACAGAAAAAAAAGATTGCATTTCTTTACACCAACAATGAAATATCAGAAAGGGAAGGTAAAAACAAATACCTTTTAAAATTGCAGCTCCAAAAATAAAATACTGAGGAATAAACTTGACCAAGGAGGTGAAAGACTTATACACTGAGAACTATAAAACACTAATAAAGGAAACTGAAGATGATTCAAAGAAGTAGGAAGATATCTCATGCTCTTCAACTGGAAGAATTAATATTGTTAAAATGACCATACTACCCAAAGCAATCTACAGATTTAATGTGATCCCTATTAAATTACCCATGACATTTTTCACAGAAATAGAACAAATAATCCTAAAATTCATATGGAACCATAAAAGACACAGAATTGCTAAAGCAATCCCGAAGAAAAAGAAAAAGCAGGAGGCATAACCATCCCAGACTTCAAACAATACTACAAAGCTACAGAAATCAAACAGCATGGTAATGGCACAAAAACAAACATATGGATCAATGGAAGAGAATAGAGAGCTCAGAAATAAACCTACACACCTATGGTCAATTAACCTTCAACAAAGGAGGCAAGAATATACAGTGGGAGAAGACAGTCTCTTCAAGTGTTGGTGGGAAAGGTGGACAGCCACATGTAAGTCAATAAAATTAGAACCTACCCTCTCGCCATACACAAAAATAAACTCAAGGGAGAGGAACCAAGACTGGGGAGTAGAAGGACATGCTCTCACTCCATCTTGCGAGAACACCAGAATCACAACTAGCTGCTGGACAATCATCGACAGGAAGACACTGGAACTCACCAAAAAAGATACCCCACATCCAAAGACAAAGGAGAAGCCACAATGAGACGGTAGGAGGGGCGCAATCAGAGTAAAATCAAATCCCATAACTGGTGGGTGGGTGACTCACAGACTGGTGAACACTTATACCACAGAAGTCCACCCACTGGAGTGAAGGTTCTGAGCCCCACGTCAGGCTTCCCAAAATGGGGATCCGGCAACGGGAGGAGGAATTCATAGAGAATCAGACTTTGAAGCCTAGTGGGAATTGATTGCAGGACTTCGACAGGACTGGGGGAAACAGAGACCCCACTCTTGGAGGGCGCACACAAAATAGTGTGTGCATCGGGACCCAGGGGAAGGAGCAGTGACCCTGGAGGAGACTGAACCAGACCTACCTGCTAGTGTTGGAAAGTCTCCTGCAGAGGCGGGGGTGGCTCTGTTTCACCATGGGGACAAGAGCACTGGCAGCAGAAGTTCTGGGAAGTACTCCTTGACGTGAGCCCTCCCAGAGTCTGTCATTAGCCCCACCAAAGAGCCCAGGTAGGTTCCAGCGTTGGGTTGCCTCAGGCAAAACAACCAACAGGGAGGGAACCCGGCCCCACCCATCAACAGTCAAGTGGATTAAAGTTTTACGGAGCGCTGACCACCACAGCAACAGTCAGCTCTACCCACCACCAGAGCCTCCCATCAAGCCTCTTAGATAGCCTCAACCACCAGAGGGCAGACAGCAGAAGCAAGAAAAACTACAATCCTGCAGCCTGTGGAATAAAAACCACATTCACAGAAAGATAGACAAGATGAAAAGGCAGAGGGCTGTATACCAGATGAAGGAACAAGATAGAACCCCAGAAAAACAACTAAATGAAGTGGAGATAGGCAACCTTCCAGAAAAAGAATTCAGAATAATGATAGTGAAGATGATCCAGGACCTCGGAATAAGAATGCAGGCAAAGATCGAGAAGATGCAAGAAATGTTTAACAAAGACCTAGAAGAATTAAAGAACAAACAAACAGAGATGAACAATACAATAACTGAAATGAAAACTACACTAGAAGGAATCAATAGCAGAATAACTGAGGCAGAAGAACAGATAAGTGACCTGGAAGACAGAATGGTGGAATTCACTGCTGCGGAACAGACTAAAGAAAAAAGAATGAAAAGAAATGAAGACAGCCTAAGAGACCTCTGGGACAACATTAAACGCAACAACATTCGTATTATAGGGGTCCCAGAAGGAGAAGGGAGAGAGAAAGGACCAGAGAAAATATTTGAAGAGATTATAGTCGAAAACTTCCCTAACATGGGAAAGGAAATAGCCACCCAAGTCCAGGAAGCGCAGAGAGTCCCATACAGGATAAACCCAAGGAGAAACATGCCGAGACACATAGTAATCAAAGTGGCAAAAATTAAAGACAAAGAAAAATTATTGAAAGCAGCAAGGGAAAAACGACAAATAACATACAAGGGAACTCCCATAAGGTTAACAGCTGATTCCTCAGCAGAAACTCTACAAGCCAGAAGGGAGTGGCATGATATACTTAAAGTGATGAAAGGGAAGAACCTACAACCAAGATTACTCTACCCGGCAAGGATCTCATTTAGATTTGATGGAGAAATCAAAAGCTTTACAGACAAGCAAAAGCTAAGAGAATTCAGCACCACCAAACCAGCTCTACAACAAATGCTAAAGGAACTTCTCTAAGTGGGAAACACAAGAGAAGAAAAGGACAAAACAAACCCAAAACAATTAAGAAAATGGTCATAGGAACATACATATCGATAATTACCTTAAACGTGAATGGATTAAATGCTCCAACCAAAAGACACAGGCTTGCCGAATGGATACAAAAACAAGACCCATATATATGCTGTCTACAAGAGACCCAATTTAGACCTAGGGACACATACAGACTGAAAGTGAGGGGATGGAAAAAGATATTCCATGCAAATGGAAATCAAAAGAAAGCTGGAGTAGCTATACTCTTATCAGATAAAATAGACTTTAAAATAAAGAATGTTACAAGAGACAAGGAAGGACACTACATAATGATCAAGGGAGCAATCCAAGAAGAAGATATAACAATTATAAATATATATGCACCCAACATAGGAGCACCTCAATACATAAGGCAACTGCTAACAGCTGTAAAAGAGGAAATCAACAGTAACACAATAATAGTGGGGGACTTTAACACCTCACTTACACCAATGGACAGATCATCCAAAATGAAAATAAATAAGGAAACAGAAGCTTTAAATGACACAATAGACCAGGTAGATTTAATTGATATTTATAAGACATTCCATCCAAAAACAGCAGATTACACTTTCTTCTCAAGTGCGCATGGAACATTCTCCAGGATAGATCACATCTTGGGTCACAAATCAAGCCTCAGTAAATTTAAGAAAATTGAAATCATATCAAGCATCTTTTCTGACCACAACGCTATGAAATTAGAAATGAATTACAGGGAAAAAAACGTAAAAAACACAAACACATGGAGACTAAACAATACGTTACTAAATAACCGAGACATCACTGAAGAAATCAAAGAGGAAATCAAAACATACCTAGAGACAAAGGACAATGAAAACATGATGACCCAAAACCTATGGGATGCAGCAAAAGCAGTTCTAAGAGGGAAGTTTATAGCTATACAAGCCTACCTCAAGAAACAAGAAAAATCTCAAGTAAACAATCTAACCTTACACCTAAAGGAACTAGAGAAAGAAGAACAAACAAAACCCAAAGTTAGCAGAAGGAAAGAAATCATAAAGATCAGAGTGGAAATAAATGAAATAGAAACAAAAAAAAATAGCAAAGATCAATAAAACTAAAAGCTGGTTTTTTGAGAAGATAAACAAAATTGATAAACCATTAGCCAGACTCATCAAGAAAAAGTGGGAGAGGACTCAAATCAATAAAATCAGAAATGAAAAAGGAGAAGTTACAACAGATACCGCAGAAATACAAAGCATCCTAAGAGACTACTACAAGCAACTCTATGCCAATAAAGTGGACAACCTGGAAGAAATGGACAAATTCTTAGAAAGGTATAACCTTCCAAGACTGAACCAGGAAGAAATAGAAAATATGAACAGACCAATCACAAGTAATGAAATTGAAACTGTGATTAAAAATCTTCCAACAAACAAAAGTCCAGGACCAGATGGCTTCACAGGTGAATTCTATCAAACATTTAGAGAGGAGCTAACACTCATCCTTCTCAAACTCTTCCAAAAAATTGCAGAGGAAGGAACACTCCCATACTCATTCTATGAGGCCACCATCACCCTGATACCAAAACCAGACAAAGATACTACAAAAAAAGAAAATTACAGACCAATATCACTGATGAACATAGACGCAAAAATCCTCAACAAAATACTAGCAAACAGAATCCAACAGCACATTAAAAGGATCATACACCACGATCAAGTGGGATTTATCCCAGGGATGCAAGGATTCTTCAATATACGCAAATCAATCAATGTGATACACCATATTAACAAATTGAAGAAGAAAAACCATATGATCATCTCAATAGATGCAGAAAAAGCTTTTGACAAATTTCAACACCCATTTATGATAAAAACTCTCCAGAAAGTGGGCATAGAGGGAACCTACCTCAACATAATAAAGGCCATATAAGACAAACCCACAGCAAACATCATTCTCAACGGTGAAAAACTGAAAGCATTTCCTCTAAGATCAGGAATGAGACAAGGATGTCCACTCTCACCACTATTATTCAACATAGTTTTGGAAGTCCTAGCCACTGCAATCAGAGAAGAAAAAGAAATAAAAGGAATACAAGTTGGAAAAGAAGAAGTAAAACTGTCACTGTTTGCAGGTGACATGATACTATACATAGAGAATCCTAAGACTGCCACCAGAAAACTACTAGAGCTAATTAATGAATATGGTAAAGTTGCAGGATACAAAATTAATGCACAGAATTCTCTTGCATTCCTATACACTAATGATGAAAAATCTGAAAGAGAAATTATGGAAACACTCCCATTTACCATGGCAACAAAAAGAATAAAATACCTAGGAAAAAACCTACCTAGGGAGACAAAAGACCTGTATGCAGAAAACTATAAGACACTGATGAAAGAAATTAAAGATGATACCAACAGATGGAGAGATATACCATGTTCTTGGATTGGAAGAATCAATATTGTGAAAATGACTCTACTACCTAAAGCAATCTACAGATTCAATGCAATCCCTATCAAATTACCAATGGCATTTGTTTTTTTTTTTTTTTTGGCTGTGTTGGGTCTTTGTTTCTGTGCGAGGGCTTTCTCTAGTTGTGGCGAGTGGGGCCACTCTTCATCGTGGTGCATGGGCCTCTCACTGTGGCGGTCTCTCTTGTTGCGGAGCACAGGCTCCAGACACACGCGGGCTCAGTAGTTGTGGCTCACGGGCCTAGTTGCTCTGCGGCATGTGGGATTTTCCCAGACCAGGGCTCGAATCCGTGTCCCCTGCATCGGCAGGCAGATTCTCAACCACTGTGCCACCAGGGAAGCCCCCCAATGGCATTTTTTATGGAACTAGAACAAATCATCTTAAAATTTGTATGGAGACACAAAAGACCCCGAATAGCCAAAGCAGTCTTGAGGGAAAAAAACGGATCTGGAGGAATCAGACTCCCTCACTTCAGACTATACTACAAAGCTACAGTAATCAAGACAATATGGTACTGGCACAAAAACAGAAACATAGATCAATGGAACAAGATAGAAAGCCCAGAGATAAACCCACACACCTATGATCAACTAATCTATGACAAAGGAGGCAAAGATATACAATGGAGAAAAGACAGTCTCCTCAATAAGTGGTGCTGGGAAAACTGGACAGCTACATGTAAAAGAATGAAATTAGATTACTCCCTAACACCATACACAAAAATTAACTCAAAATGTATTAGAGACCTAAATGTAAGACTGGACACTATAAAACTCTTAGAGGAAAACATAGGAAGAACACTCTTTGACATAAATCACAGCAAGATCTTTTTTGATCTACCTCCTAGAGTAATGGAAATAAAAACAAAAATAAACAAATCAGACCTAATGAAACTTCAAAGCTTTTGCACAGCAAAGGAAACCGTAAACCAGACGAAAAGACAACCCTCAGAATGGGCGAAAATATTTGCAAATGAATCAACAGACAAAGGATTAATCTCCAAAGTATATAAACAGCTCATTCAGCTCAACATTAAAGAAACAAACAACCCAATCCAAAAATGGGCAGAAGACCTAAATAGACATTTCTCCAAAGAAGACATACAGACGGCCACGAAGCACATGAAAAGATGCTCAACATCACTAATTATTAGAGAAATGCAAATTAAAACTACAATGAGGTATCACCTCACACCAGTTAGAATGGGCATCATCGGAAAATCTACAAACAACAAATGCTGGAGAGGGTGTAGAGAAAAGGGAACCCTCTTGTACTGTTTGTGGGAATGTAAATTGTTACAGCCACTATGGAGAACAGTATGGAGGTTCCTTAAAAAACTAAAAATAGAATTACCATATGACCCAGCAATCCCACTACTGGGCATATACCCAGAGAAAACCATAATTCAAAAAGACACATGCACCCCAATGTTCATTGCAGCACTATTTACAATAGCCAGGTCATGGAAGCAACCTAAATGCCCATCGACAGACGAATGGATAAAGAAGATGTGGTACATATATACAATGGAATATTACTCAGCCATAAAAAGGAACGTAATTGAGTCATTTGTTGAGACGTGGATGGATCTAGAGACGGTCATACAGAGTGAAGTAAGTCAGAAAGCGATAAACAAATATCGTATATTAACGCATGTACGTGGAACCTAGAAAAATGGTACAGATGAACCGGGTTGCAGGGCAAAAGTTGAGACACAGATGTAGAGAACAAACGTATGGACACCAAGGGGGGAAAACTGCGGTGGGGTGGGGATGGTGGTGTGCTGAATTGGGCGATTGGGATTGACATTTATACAGTGATGTGTATAAAATTGATGACTGATTAAAAAAAGAAAAAATAAAAAAATAAACTCAAAAGGGCTTATAGACGTAAACATAAGACATGACACCAGAAAACGCCTAGAAGAGAACATAGGCAAAACATTCTCTGACATATATCGTACAAATGTTTTCTTAGGTCAGTCTCCAAGGCAATAGAAATAAAAATAAAAATAAGCAAATGGGACCTAATCAAACTCACAAGCTTTTGCACAGCAAAGGAAACCATAAACAAAACAAAAAGACAACCTAGAGAAGTGGAGAAAATATTTGCAAATAATGAAACTGACAAGGGCTTAATTTCCAAAACATACAAACAGCTCATACAACTCAACCACAAAAATACAAACAAGCCAATCGGAAAATGGGCAGAAGACCTAAAGAGACATTTCTCCAAAGAAGAAATACAGATGGCCAATAAGCACATGAAAAGATGCTCAACATCATTAATTATTAGAGAATTGCAAATCAAAACTACAATGAGGTACCACCTCACGCCGGTCAGAATGGCCATCATTAAAATGTTGACAAATAATAAATGCTGGAAAAAGTGTAGAGAAAAGGGAACCCTCCTACAGTGTTGATGGGACTGTAAGTTGGTGCAACCACTTGGAAAACAGTATGGAGTTTCCTCAGAAAACTAAAAGTAGAATTACCATATGATCCAGCAATCCCACTCCTGGGTATATATCCAGACAAAACTATAAATCAAAAAGATACATGCGGGACTTCCCTGGTGGCACAGTGGTTAAGAATTCACCTGCCAGTGCAGGGGACACAAGTTTGAGCCCTGGTCCAGGAAGATCCCACATGCTGTGGAGCAACTAAGCCCGTGCACCACAACTACTGAGCCTGTGCTCTAGAGCCCACGAGCTACAACTACTGAGCCCTCACGCCATGACTACTGAAGGCCATGTGCTTAGAGCCTGGGCTCCGCAACAAGAGAAGCCACGGCAATGAGAAGCCTGCACACCACAACGAAGAGTAGCCCCCACTTGCCACAACTAGAGAAAGCCCATGCACAGCAAAGAAGACCCAATGCAGCCAAAAATAAATATAAATAAATTTATATATAAAAAAAGATACATGCCCGCTGTGTTCATAGCAGCACTATTCACAATAGCGAAGACATGGAAACAACCAAAATGCCAATCGACAGGTGAATGGATAAAGAAGATGTGGTACATATATACAATGGAATATTACTCAGCCATAAAAAAGAACGATATAATGCCATTTGCAGCAACATGCATGCAACTAGAGATTACCATACTAAGTAAGAAAGAGAAAGACAAATACCATATGATATTACTTAAATGTGGAATCTAAAATATGACACAAATGAACCTATCTATGAAACAAAAACTGAATCAGGGACATAAAGAATAGACTGGTGGTTGCCAAGGGGGAGACGGGTGGGAGAGGGTTGGATTGGGAGTTTGGGATTAGCAGATGCAAACTGATATATATAGAATGGATAAATAGGGGACTTCCCTGGTGGTCCAGTGGTTAAGAATCCACCTTCTAATGCAGGGGACACGGGTTTGATCCCTGGTCAGGGAACTAAGATTCCACATGCCACAGGGCAACTAACCCCATGCACCACAGCTACAGGGCCCATGTGCTCTAGAGCCCTGTGCCACAACTAGAGAGAAGCCCACATACCACAATGAAGAGCCCGTGTGCCACAATGAAGAGCCCGCATGCTGCAACAAAATATCCCGCATGCCGCAATGAATATCCCAGGTGCTGCAGCTAAGACCCAATGCAGCCAAAAATAAAATAAATAAATATTTTTTAAAAAAGAGAAAAGTTACTTAAAAAACAAAGAATGGATAAATAACAAGGTCCTACTACATAGCACAAGGAATTATATTCAATATCCTGTGATAAACCATAATGGAAAAGAATATGAAAAAAGAATGTATATATATGTATAACTGAGTCACTTTGCTGTACAGCAGTAATTAACAGAACACTGTAATTCAACTATAATTCAATAAAAAATAAATTTAAAAAAATGTTAGTTCTGCCTCAATGTCCAGAGAAGCTTATTTTGATTCATAATATACTAGACAGTGTTCCAGTGGGATAAATGGCACAGTTTCATTAGAATGATTCAAGAAAGTTTTAATAAAGGGACGGTTTTCAAAGATATGTGTGAGGAATTAGAAAATCATGAGGGGCAAAAAAAGAGTTTAGGAACACTAAGAGTGAAGATGAAATTATTTTTAATTCCAGAAATGACAAGGAGAGGGAGTGGCTACAAGAACTTGAGAACTGTAGGCAGAGACACTCTTAGTGGAGTCATGCACTGTATTTGAGGAATACAGTCAGCCCAAGTTCCTCACATGGAGAGAACCATGGAAATATAAAACAAAACCTCATCCCTTTCTGATTTCTTACTCTGGTTCTCCACTGGCTAATCCAACTGGAAGCCAAAAAACAATTATACAGCCTATTGTCTTATCATGAAAAAAAAACTACTAGAGAAAATACCAATTACTAGAGAAATACCAACTGAGGGGCATTCTACAAAATACCTGAATAATACTTTCCCAAAATATCAAGGCCATCAAAAATAAGGTACAAAAGTGTCACAACCAAGAAGAGACTAAGAAGACATGATCACTAAATGTAATGTAGTATTCTAGATGGGATCCTAGAACAGAAAATAAAAGGGTATTAGGTAAAAACTGAGTAAATCTGCATGAAGTATGGACTTTAGTTAATAATAAAGTATCAGTTTTAGTTTACTAATTCTAAAATATGTACTATAACAATGAAAGATGTTAAACACAGGGGGAACTAGGCGTGAGTATATGGAAAATTTCTGTACCATCTTTGCAATTTTCTGTAAATCAAGAATTGTTCTAAAAAAAGAGTTTATTAAAAAATAAAATTCAAAAAAAAGAATTGATTCTCCATAAATTATTTACTAATTTTAAAGAATTGGTATCATAGCAACCATGTTGTCTTACCACACTGCAATTAAGTTATATATGAATAAAGAAGGTAAATAAAATATCTACATATATTGTATAATTTAAAACACACTTCTAAATATATGAGTCAAAGAAGAAATCATGAGGGAAATCTTAAAATACTTAATGTTTAAAAATAATGAAAATAATACATATAAAAACCTATGAGATATGATGAAAGCATGTTTTAAGGGAAGTTTATAGCCTTAACTATTTATATTAGATGAGGGGGTGAAAATTAAACAGCTAGGTATCCAATCTAAGAATATAATAAGAAAAAATGGGAGGGGGGAAGTAGAAGGAAGAAGGTATTAAAGGCAAACCATAAATTCATAAAATAGAAAACAAAGACACAGTAAAGGTCAATAAAACCCCATATTTGTTTGTTTTACAAAACTAATAAAATAGACAAACATTTGGGAGATTCATCAAGATGAAAATGTACAATGAAATAATAATATAAAAGAGGGAAATCATAACAAAGGAAAAAAGATTAAGAAGAGTAAGGAACAGTGTTAACAATTTATGTCAATAGGATTGAAAATTTAGAGGAAATAGATGAATTCCTAGAAAAATGTGGCTTAACAAAACCAACTCAAGAAAAAAATAGGAAAGCTGTATAGTCCCATAAAATATTTAGTTATTAAAATGAGACCCAACTATACGCTTTCTACCAGAAACACATTTCAAATAAAAATACATAGATAATATTATATTATGCAAACACAAATCAAAAGGAAGTTGGAATGGCTATATTAATATTAAAAAGTAGACTTCAGAAGAAGAAATATCCCTAGGATAAATAGTGACATTACATAATGATAAAGATGGCACTATACCAAGAAGACATAACAATACCTGAACCAAAAACTGACAGAACTGCAAGGAGACAGACAAATCCACAATTATATCTGGAGATTTCAATACTTTACTCTTAAGAATTAATAGAGAGGCATCACACTCCCTAATCTAAACTATACTACAAAGCTATAGTAACCAAAACAGTATGGTGTTGGCACAAAAGCAGACATAGATCAATGGAACAGTATAGAAAGCCCAGAAATAAACCCACGCACTTATAGTCAATTAATCTATGACAAAGGAGGCAAGAATATACATGGAGAAAAGACAGTATCTTCAGAAATTGGTGCTGGGAAAGTTGGACAGTTGCATATAAAAAGAATGAAATTAGAACATTCTCTAACACCATATACAAAAATAAACTCAAAGTAGTTTAAAGACCGAATTGTAAGATCAGAAACCATAATCCTACTAGGGGAAAACATAGACAGAACATTTTGCATAAATCATAGCAATATTTCTTGGATATGTCTCCCCAGGCAAGGGAAGCAAAAGCAAAAGTAAACAAATGGGACTACATCAAACTAAAATGCTTCTGCACAGCGAAGGAAACCACTAACAAAATGAAATGGCAACCTACTAAATATAGGGAGAAGATATTTACAAATCATATATCTAACAAGGGGTTAATATCCAAAATATATAAATAACTCATACAACTGAACAACAAATAAAAAACAATTAAATTTAAAATATGGGCAGGTAATTTGAATAGACTCTACAAACAACACACACACACAATGGAATACAACTCAGCCATAAAGAAGAATGAAATATTGCCATATGCGACATGGGTGGATGTTGTGTGTATTATGCTAAGCGAGACAAGTCAGACAGTGAAAACAAATACCATATGATTTCACTTATATTTGGAATCTAAAAACAAAACAAATTGAACAAACAAAAGAAAAAAAAAGAACCTCTGACTTCCCTGGTGGCACAGTGGTTAAGAATCCACCTGCCAATGCAGGGGACATGGGTTCTATCCCTGGTTCAGGAAGATCCCACACACCACGGAGCAACTTAGCCCATACACCAAAACTACTGAGCCTGCACTATAGAGCCCATGACCCACAACTACTGAGTTCGTGTGCCACAACTACTGAAGCCTGCATGCCCCAACTACTGAAGCTCGTGTACTCTAGGGTCCATGTGCTGCAACTACTGAGCCTGCATGCTGCAGCTACTGAAGCCTGCGCCACCTAAAGCCTGTGCTTTGCAACAAGAGAAGCCACTGCAGTGAGAAGCCTGCACACCACAACGAAGAGTAGCCCACGTGCGCCGCAACTAGAGAAAGACTGCGCGCAGCAACGAAGACCCAACGCAGTCAAAAAAATTTTAAATGTTCTATATATTTTTTAAAAAACCCAACCTCATAGATACAGAGAACAGACTGGTTGTTGCCAGAGGGGAGGGGTTTAGAGGGTGGGCAAAATGGGTGAAGGGGATCAAGAAGTACAAATTTCCAGTCATAAAATAAATAAGGCTTTGGTTTGCCCAAGGACTACCTTTACTATGGGCATTTTCCATTCAGTAGGTTTCAGTGCATCTTTTCTCCTGGTCCATTCTTTCATTCATATTGTCATTATTGCATTCATTTTACTGTTATGAAATGGTATGTTTTCATGAATGTCTTCTATGTATTAGATGATAGGCTTCTTTACAGTATTTTGTAACCCTAGTACCTTGTGCATAGTAGGCTTCTGATAATGTGCTGTGTGGCTGATTAGTGTATCGATAAATGAACACATCTAAGTCTGTCTTTCAGCTCAATGCCTTTTTCTTGTAATACATCCAGTCTTCTGACACTTAAATGTCAACATCTGTGAGGAAGGACTTATAGTGTTAATGTATAAATGACTACAATGCTTCCCCCCTCTCCCGATATGAAAGAAATAAACAGGGGTTAAAAACACATTGAAAGACTGCCTGTTGGGAAAGTGTGTGCTCTAGAGCTTGAGCTCACACCTCTCCATTCTTCAGTCTGAGAATAGAGTTTCCTCTGCTTCTGAACCAAACTTGGTCTCTTTTGGGCACAAGCCGCACCAGCCAGGAGGACCTGTGTTGAAAGCCATGTGGCTGACAGGGTCTTGGTGCTCCAGCTGGGTGTCAAGCCTGAGCCTCTGAGGTGGGAGAGCTGAGTTCAGGACATTGGACCACCAGAGACCTGCTGGTCCCATGTAATATCAATCAGCGAGAGCCCTCCCAGAGATCTCTGCTTCAATGCTAAAACCCAGCTCCACTAAACGACCAGCAAGCTTCAGTGCTGGACACCCCATGCCAAACAACCAGCAAGACAGGAACAAAACCCCACCCATTAGCTGAGAGGCTGCCTAAAATCATATTAAGTTCACAGACACCCCAAAACACACCACTGGACGCAGTCCTGCCCACCAGAAAGACAAGATCCAGCCTCATCCACCAGAACACAGGCACCAGTCCCCTCTACCAGGAAGCCTACAAAACCCACTGAACCAACCTTCAGCAATGGGGACAGACACCAAAAACAATGGGAACTACGAACTTGCAGCCTGTGAAAAGGAGACCCCAAACACAGTAAGTTAAGCACAATGAGAAAACAGAGAAATATGCAGCAGATGAAGGAGGAAGGTAAAAACCCACCAGACCAAACAAATGAAGAGGAAATAGGTAGTCTACCTGAAAAAGAATTCAGAGGAATGACAGTAAAGATGACCCAAAATCTTGGTAATAGAATGGAGAAAATACAAGAAACGTTTAACAAGGACCTAGAAGAACTAAAGAACAAACAAACAATGGTGAACAACACAATAAATGAAATTAAAAATTTTCTAGAAGGAATCAAAAGCAGAATAACTGAGGCAGAAGAACAGATAAGTGACCTGGAAGATAAAATAGTGGAAATAACTACTGCAGAGCAGAATAAAGACAAAAGAATGAAAAGAATTGAGGGCAGTCTCAGAGACTTCTGGGACAACATTAAATGCACCAACATTAGAATTATAGGGGTCCCAGAAGAAGAAGAGAAAAGAAAGGGACTGAGAAAATACTTGAAGAGATTATAGTTGAAAACTTCCCTAATATGGGAAAGGAAATAGTCAAGCAAGTCCAGGAAGCACAGAGTCCCATACAGGATAAATCCAAGGAGAAACACATTAAGACACATATTAATTAAACTATCAAAAATTAAATGCAAAGAAAAAATATTAAAAGCAGCAAGGGAAAAGCAACAAATAACATACAAGGGAATCCCCATAAGGTGAACAGCTGATCTTTCAGCAGAAACTCTGCAAGCCAGAAGGGAGTGGCAGGATATATTTAAAGTGATGAAAGGGAAAAAGCTACAACCAAGATTACTCTACCCAGCAAGGATCTCATTCAGATTCGATGGAGAAATTAAAACCTTTACAGACAGGATAAGAGAATTCAGCACCACCAAACCAGCTTTACAACAAATGCTAAAGGAACTTCTCTAGGCAGGAAACACAAGAGAAGGAAAAGACCTACAATAACAAACCCAAAACAATTAAGAAAATGGTAATACGAACATACATATCGATAACTACCTTAAATGTAAATGGATTAAATGCTCCCACCGAGAGACATAGACTGGATGAATGGATACAAAAACAAGACCTGAATATATGCTGTCTACAAAGACCCACTTCAGACCTAGGGACACATGCAGACGGAAAGTGAAGGGATGGAAAAAGATATTCCATGCAAAAGGAAACCAAAAGAAAGCTGGAGTAGCAATTCTCATATCAGAATAAATAACTTTAAAATAAAGACTATTACAAGAGACAAAGAAGGACACTACACAATGATCAAGGTATTCATCTAAGAAGAAGATATAACAATTGTAAATATTTATGCACCTAACTTAGGAGCACCTCAATACATAAGGCAAATGCTAACAGCCATAAAAGGGGAAATCGACAGTAACACAATAATAGTAGGGGGAATGTAACACCACACTTTCACCAAAGGACAGATCAACCAAAATGAAAATAAATAAGGAAAAACAAGCTTCAAATGATACATTAAACACGATGGACTTAACTGATATTTATAGGACATTCCATCCAAAAACAACAGAATACACTTTCTTCTCAAGTGCTCATGGAACATTCTCCAGGATAGAACATGTCTTGGGTCAGAAATCAAGCCTTGGTAAATTTAAGAAAATAGAAACTGTATCAAGTATCTTTTGCGACCAAAACACTATGACACTACATATCAATTACAGGAAAAAACCTGTAAAAATATACAAACACATGGAGGCTAAACAATATGCTACTAAATAACCAAGAGATCACTAAAGAAATCAAAGAGGAATAAAAAAATACACAGAAACAAATGACAATGAAAACATGACAAGCCAAAACCTATGGGATGCAGCAAAAGGGATGCAGTTTTAATAGGGAAGTTTATAGCAATACAATCCTACCTCAAGAAACAAGAAACATCTCAGAAAAACTACCTAACCTTACACGTAAAGCAATTCGAGAAAGAAGAACAAAAAACCCCAAAGGTAGCAGAAGGAAAGATCATAAAGATCAGATCAAAATAAATGAAACAGAAATGAAGAAAACAATGGCAAAGATCAATAAAACTAAAAGCTGGTTTTGTGAAGATAAACAAAATTGATAAACAATTACACAGACTCATCAAGAAAAAGAGGGAGAGGACTCAAATCAACAGAATTAGAAATGAAAAGGAGAAGTAACAACTGACCCTGCAGAAATACAAAGGATCATGAGATAATACTACAAGAAACTATATGTCAATAAAATGGACAACATGGAAGAAATGGACAAATTCTTAGAAAAGCACAACCCTCTGAGACTGAACCAGGAAGAAATAGAAAATATAAACAGCCAATCACATGCACTGAAATTGAAACTGTGATTAAAAATCTTCCAACAAACAAAAGCCCGGGACCAGATGGCTTCACAGGCGAATTCTATCAAACATTTAAAGAAGAGCTAACACCTATCCTTCTCAAAATCTTCCAAAATATAACAGAGGGAGGAACACTCCCAAACTCATTGTAGGAAGGCACCATCACCCTGATACCAAAACCAGACAAAGATGTCACAAAAAAAGAAAACTACAGGCCAATATCACTGATGAACATAGATGCAAAAATCCTCAACAAAATACTAGCAAACAGGATCCAGCAGCACATTAAATGGATCATACACCATGATCAAGTAGGGTTTATCCCAGGAATGCAAGGATTCTTCAATATACGCAAATCAATCAATGTGATACACCATATTAACAAGCTGAAGGATAAAAATCATATGATAATCTCAATAGATGCAGAAAAAGCTTTCAAAAATATTCAACACCCATTTATGATAAAAACTCTCCAAAAAGTGGGCATAGAGGGAAACTACCTCAACATAATAAAGGCCATATATGACAAACCCACAGCCAACATCATTCTCAATGGTGAAAAACTGAAACCATTTTTACTAAGATCAGGAACAAGACAAGGTTGCCAACTCTCACCACTATTATTTAACATCGTTTTGGAAGTTATAGCAACAGCAATCAGAGAAGAAAAAGAAATAAAAGGAATCCAAATCGGAAAAGAAAAAGTAAAGCTGTCACTGTTTGCAGATGACATGATACTATACATAGAGAATCCTAAAGATGCTACCAGAAAACTACTAGAGCTAATAAATGAATTTGGTAAAGTAGCAGGATACAAAATTAATGCACAGAAATCTCTTGCATTCCTATACACTAATGATGAAAAATTTGAAAGAGATATTAAAGAAACACTGCCATTTACCACTGCAAAAAAACGAATAACATACGTAGGAATAACGCTACCTAAGGAGACAAAAGACCTGTATGCAGAAAACTATAAGACACTGATGAAAGAAATTAAAGATGATACAAACAGATGGAGAGATACACCATGTTCCTGTATTGGAAGAATCAATATTGTGAAAATGACTATACTACCCAAGCAATCTACAAATTCAATGCAATCCCTATCAAATTACCAATGGCATATTTTACAGAACTAGAACAAAAAATCTTAAAATTTGTATGGAGACACAAAAGACCCCGAATAGCCAAAGCAGTCTTGAGGGAAAAAAAAACGGAGCTGGAGGAATCAGGTTCCCTGACTTCAGACTATACTACAAAGCTACAGTAATCAAGACAGTATGCTACTGGCACAAAAACAGAAATATAGATCAATGGAACAGGATAGAAAGCCCAGAGATAAACCCATGCACATATGGTCACCTTATCTTTGACAACGGAGGCAAGAATATACAATGGAGAAAAGAGAGTCTCTTCAATAAGTTGTGCTGGGAAAACTGGACATCTACATGTAAAAGAATGAATTTAGAACACTCTCTAACGCCATACACAAAAATAAACTCAAAATGGATTAAAGACCTAAATGTAAGGCCAGACACTATCAAACTCTTAGAGGAAAACATAGGCAGAACACTCTATGACATAAATCACAGCAATATCCTTTTTGACCCACCTCCCAGAGATGTGGAAAAATAAACAAATGGGACCTAATGAAACTTAAAAGCTTTTGCAAAGCAAAGGAAACCATAAACAAGACGAAAAGACAACCCTCAGAATGGAAGAAAATATTTGCAAATGAAGCAATTGACAAAGGATTAATCACTGAAATATACATGCAGCTCATGCAGCTCAATATCAAAAAAACAAACAACCCAATCCCAAAATGGGCAGAAGACCTAAATAGACATTTCTCCAAAGAAGATATACAGATTGCCAACAAACACATGAAAGGATGCTCAACATCACTAATCATTAGAGAAATGCAAATCAAAACTATAATGAGATATCACCTCAAGCCTGTCAGAATGGCCATCATCAAAAAATCTACAAAAACTAAATGCTGGATAGGGTGTGGAGAAAAGGGAACCTTCTTGCACTGTTGGTGGGAATGTAAATTGATACAGCCACTATGGAGAACAGTATGGAGGTTCCTTAAGAAACTAAAAATAGAACTACCATATGACCCAGAAATCCCACTACTGGGCATATACCCTGAGATAACCATAATTCGAAAAGTGTCATGTACCACAATGTTCACTGCAACACTATTTACAATAGCCAGGACATGGAAGCAACCTAAGTGTCCATTGACAGATGAATGGATAAAGATTTGGCACATATATACAATGGAATATTACTCAGCCATAAAAAGAAATGAAACTGAGTTATTTGTAGTGAGGTGGTTGCACCTAGAGTCTGTCATACAGAGTGAAGTAAGTCAGAAAGAGAAAGACAAATACCATATGCTAACACATATATATGGAATCTAAAAAAAAAAAAATTTCTGAAGAACCTAGGGGCAGGACAGGAATAAAGATGCAGACGTAGCTAATGGACTTGAGGACACGTGGAGGAGGAAGGGTAAGTTGAGATGAAGTGAGAGAGTGCCATGGACATATATACACTACCAAATATAAAATAGATAGCTAGTGGGAAGTAGCTGCATAGCACAGGGAGATCAGCTAGGTGCTTTGTGACCACCTAGAGGGGTGGGATAGGTAGGGTGGGAGGGAGAGAGATGCAAGAGGGTGCGGTTATGGGTATATATGTATATGTATAGCTGATTCACTTTGTTATACAGCAGCAACTAACACAACAATATAAAGCAATTATACTCCAAAAAAGATGTTAAATAAAAACACACTGAAAAAATTGATGATCTTGTACAAATCTAAATTTTATTCTATCAGAAGAATGCTAATAAAAATGCCTGATTTAAAGCCTGTTCAATAAACATTGGTTCCTTGAGTGTTTAAAATAAATAAATAAATAAACAGGGCTTTAGAATGTAATGTACAGCATGGTGACAATAGTCAATAATACTTGAATGACAGCAGTATGTTAAATCTCCTATTATGATAGTGAATTTGTCTATTTTTTCCTTGTAGCTCTGTTGCTTTATATAATTTGAAGTTAAGTGCATACAAATTTAAAACTTCCTGGTAAATTGGACTTGTTGATATGAAGTACCCTTGTTTATTTCTAGTAATTCTTTTGCTTTCAAGTGTACTGTATCTGTTACTATATAATTTCCTTTTGGTTTATATTTGCACAGTAAAAAAAAAAAAGAATAGTGGGCTTTTTGTATAAGTCAGACAGCGTGCAGCAGTTTATATTTCTCTGTACAATAAAATATTCTTATAAAAGTAGAAAAAATAGTCAATAATACTGTATTACATAGTTTGTAACCCTCTGTGGTGACTGAGGGAATCTAGACTTATTGTGGTGATCATTTCACAGTGTATACAAATATTTAATCATTATGTTGTACACCTGAAACTAATGTTATTTGTCGATTAAACCTAAATGAAAAAAAAAGAATTAATAGAACAATTAGCTAGAAAGTTAATAAAAGTAGATATAAAAAACACTAGAATCATCTTATCTTAACTGACACTTGTAGAGCACTATACCCAAGAGCAGTCAAATTCATATTCCTTGCAATTGTACATGGAATGTTCACCAAGATAAACTATATCCTAATTCATAAAAAAACTAACAGACTGGTTTCTTTCACTTAGCAAAATGAATTTAAATTTTCTCCATGTCTCTTCTCCATGTCTCTTTTTTTTGTGTGTGTGTGTGCTTCAAAACATAATTTTTTATTTGCTATGTGGAATAAAGACTGGGGAAGGGAGACACAAATGTTAGAGACACAGTTAAGAGGGTATTGTATTACAAGGGTACAAAATTCTCCATGTCTCTTGATAGCTCATTTCTTTTTATCCCTGAATAATATTTCATTTTATAGATGAACCACAGTTTATCCATTCATCTATTAAATAACATCTTGGTTGCTTCCAATATTTGGCCATTATTAATGAAGCTGATATATATATTCATGTGTAGGTTTTTGTGCAGTCATAAATTTTCATTCATTTGGATAAATGTTTAGAAGTGTGATTGCTGGATGTCATGGTAAATCTATGTTTAGTTTTATAAGAAACTGCCAAATTGTCTTCCAAAATAACTGTACCATTTTGCATTCCCATTGGCAATGAATGAGAGTTCCTCTTGCTCCACATCCTTGACAGCATCTGATATAGTCAGTATTTAGAATTTTAGCCATTCTAACTGGTGTGTAGTGATATTGTTGTTCTAATTTGCAATTCCTTAATGACATATGTTGTTGAGCATCTTTTCATAAACTTATTATTCATATGTATATCTTCTATGGTGAGATATCTGTTCAGATTTTTGCCCATTTGAAAATCAGGTTGTTTATTTCCTTCTTATTAAATTATTTTAAGAGTTTCTTGTATATTTTGGAGAACAGTTCTTTATCAGGTATATCTTTTGCAAATATTTTCTCCTAGTCTATGGCTCATCTTCTCATTCTCTTGAGAGTATCTTTTGCAGAGCAGAAAATTTTCATTTTAATGACGTCCAATTTATCTCTTCTTTCTTTGATGAATCATGTCTTTGATGTTGTATCTAAAAAAGTCATTGTTAAGCCCAAGATCATTTAGATTTTCTTCTATGTTATCTTCTAGAAGTTTTATAGTTTTGCATGTTACATTTGGGTTTATGATCCATTTTAAGTAAATTTTTTGTGAAGCATGTAAGGTCTGTGTCTAGCTCCCAATCAAGGCTTACCATATGAAACCTTGAGTGGCAGGCTGCCAGCATTTTCTGTACCCTACAATTCAAAGTTGAAAAGAATAAATTCCTGGTTAGTGCAGCCAAGAGTTTGAGGACTCCTTTCATTTATCCAATTCCAATTGATAAGGTGGAAATTCTACTCCAGGTGTGGCAGACCTAGAGTACTGGAACCCTGACTTTTCCCCCCTGTCCCAGCTTTTTTATAGGTCAGAGGTTTCACCCAGGGAAATAATAAACCTATAAGTCAACAGACTACCACTCCACCCAGTACCCATAGTAGGTTTTCAGAGAGTTTTCTCAGGGGTAGAGGCAGTCCACAAGAAAGGGAGCACGAAATTTCTATCCAAAGCAAATGACTATTTGAAACAGAGTGTGGGAAGTTCAAGTCTAAGAACATTCTTGAAATAATTAGTGTCTCTCAATTAAGAGCAAGAGGATATACCATAGGCCAGTTAGTTCACCAGAGAGAACCAGGGAAAGATATAGCAAAGAAGAGACCTCCTTGGAGTAGAACAAACCCCAAAGACAGCCTTCAAAAACTATCACTTCATGAATTTAATTTGATTAGACTAATGGGCAATTTATTCCTCAGAACATTGAAAACATTAACGTAGTCATCTGGGAATTAGTGGAGCCTAATAGGTGATGTATAATAATATATAAAGCCATTTAAAAGAGAGGTCAGAGAAAGAGATAGTCAAAGAGAGCACTGCTAAAATCTCTGTGATCCCAAGGTGACTATACATATACTTGAAACTTTACCCTCTGAAGAGAAACATCAAAAGCTTCACACTACAAGGAAATAGACTTCTTTAAAATAGCCCAGTCACAAAACAAACAACTACAACATCAAAAACCAAGAAAAAAAAACAATAAAAACAAGTCTCAGAGAGGGTTACATGTTAGGATCCAATGACTGACATATTATTTAAAATGTCTAGTTTTTGACAAAGAATTATGAGACATCCAAAGAAACGAGACCATGTTTCCCATAAACAGGAAATAAAGTAGATAACAAAAGTTGCCCATGAGCAGGACCAGATGTCATATTTAACATCAAAGATTTCAAAGCAACCATTGCTTCAAAGGAATTTTGTTCAATGAACTAAAGGAAGTGGGGAAGAGCAAGATGGCAGCATAGGAAGACTTTGAGCTCACCTCCTTCCGTGAAACACCAAATCTACATCTACATATTGAACAATTTCTCCTGAAGAAGCCCTAAAGGCTGATTAAACAGCTATTTCACTTAGAAGGACCACACAGGAATGGGTAGGAAACTGAGAGACATGGTATCCATGAGAATCCTACCCTCTTCATGATGAACTACAGTAGGGAGGGATATAGCTGAGGGGCTTGAGCACACACCTGCATTAGGACACGTGAAACAAAAACAAAAAACTACCAGAAGGTTATAGGGAACCTAGATTATACAGGAAAAAAATCCATGTGCTAATTTTAGAGCTCCTGCCAAACAAGCAGGGAACTACTGGAGCCCTCTCTGGGGTCAGAGGCACTCCCGAGTGCCATTGTTGAGTTCCCCTGAACTACTCCCAGCCCACAATGGCTCCAGCTCCAGCCCCAGCTATCCAGCCAAGGTGACCTCTGGCCCAGTGCTCCCTAGGGACTGACTCCAGCCAGGGTTGCTCCAACTGCAGCTGACCTGCCAAAGCCACCAGACATATGCAGTCTATACAGGGGACACTCAAATGCAAGCCCACTTCTTCAAAACCAGGAGACTTAGATATTTCACATAATTCAAAGAAGCAAAAACCAAAAATCAAACAAAATGAGGAGACAGAAGAATACGTTCCAAATGAAAGAACAGAATAAACTCCAGAAAAAAACCCACAGAAATGGTGATAAGTAATTTAACTGATATAGAGTTAAAAGAAATGATTATAAGGATACTCACCAAACTTGGGAAAGAATGGAGGAATTCAGTGAGAAATGCAACAAATACTTAGAAAATATAGAAAAGAACCAATCAGAAATGAAGAATGCAATAAATGATATAAAAATACACTGGATGGAATAAAAAGAAGATTAGGTGATGCAGAAGAATGGAGTAGTGATCTGGAAAGTAGAATAGTGAAATTGACACAATCAGAACAGCAAAAAGAAGAATTTTTTGAAATGAGTAGAGTTTAAGGAGCCACTTGGACAACATCAGGCCTACCAATATGTGCATTATAGCAGTCCTAGAAGAAGAGAGAAAGGGACAGAAAACCTATTTGAAGAAATAATGGCTGAAAACTTCCCTAACCTGGGGAAAGAAACAGACATCCAGGTACAGGAAGCATAGAGAGTCCCAAACAAGATGAACCCAAAGAGATTCACAACAAGACATGTTATAATTAAAATGGCAAAAGTTAAAGGGAAAATCTTAAAGGCAGCAAGAGAAAAACAATTAATCACATACAAGGGAAACTCTATAAGATTATCAGCTGATTTCTCAGCAGAAACTTTATAGTCCATAAGGGGGTAGCAGGATATAGAGTGATGAAAGGAAAAGAACTTACAACCTAGAATACTCTATCCAGCAAAGTTATCATTCAGAATTGAAGGATAGATGGTTTCTCAGACAAGCAAAAGCTAAAGGAGTTCATCACCAGTAAACTGGCCTTACAAAAAATGTTAAAGCATCATCTTAAGCAGAAAAAAAGGCCACAACTAGAAATAAGAAAGTATATGAAAGAAAAATCTCACTGTAAAGGCAAATATATAATCAGATATTTAAATATCTGATTATTTACTTAACAATAAGTAGTTAAGAGACACACAAAATAAAAAGGAGTAAATTATGACACCAGGAAAATGAAAGGTGTGTGTGTGGGTGGTGTTAAAAAGGAATGCTTTTAGAATGCTTTTGAACTTAAGTGACTATCAGCTTAAAATACACAGGTATATATAAAGGTCAATATATATGAACCTCATGGTAACCACAAACTAAAAACATACAATGGATAACACAAAAAATAATGAGTAAAGAATCCAAACATAACACTAAAGGAATCCATCAAACCAGAAGGAAGAAACCAAGAGAAGACAATAAAAGAGAACAACTACAAAAAACCCAAAAAGAATGAACAAAATGGCAATAAGTAATAACCTATCAATAATCACTTTAAATTCAATGGACTAAATGCCCCAATCAAAACGCATAAGGTGGCTGACTGGAAAAAAAAAAAAAAAGGACCCATCTACCTATTTCTATGCAGCCTACAAGAGGCTCATAATAGATCTAAAAAGACACATATAGATTGAAAATGAAGGGATGGAAAAAGATATTCTATGTAAATGGAAAATAAAAGAAAGCTGGGGTAGCAACAATTTATATCTGAAAAAATAGACTTTAAAACAAAGACTAATAAAATACAAGGAAGGACATTACATAATGATAAAAGGGTCAATCCAACAAGAGGACACAACATTTGTAAACATTTATGCACCTAACATAGGATCACATAAATATATAAAGCAAATATTAACAGAAATAAAGTGAGAAATAGATGGCTATACAATAATGGTAGGGGATGTTAATGCCCCACTTACATCAATGGATAGGTCATCCAGGCAGAAAATCAGTAAGGAAACACTGGCCTTAAAAAACACTTTAGATTATACGCACTTAATAGATATGTGTAGCAAACTTCATCCAAAAGAAGCAGAACACACTTTTCAAGTGCACATGGAACATTCTCCAGGATAGATCACATGTTAGGCCAAAAAACAAGTCTCAATAAATATAAAAATTTTGCAATCAAGTCAAGCATCTTTTCTAACCACAATGGCGTGAAGCTAGAAATCAATTGCAAGAAGAAATCTAGAAAAAAACAGAAACATGCGGAGGCTAAATAACATGCTACTAAACAATCATTGAGTCAATGAAGAAATCAAAGAGGAAATAAAAGATTACCTTGAGACACATGAATATGGAAACATAATTTTCCAAAATCCATGGGATGAGGAAAAAACAGTTCTATGAGGGAAGATCATAGTGATATAGGCCCACCTCAAGAAACAAGAAAAATCTCAAGCAAAAACTCTAAATGTATATTTAAAGAAACTAGAAAAAGAACAAGCAAAGCCCAAAGTTAGTGGAAGAAAGAAAATAATAAAGATCAGAGCAGAAAGAAATGAAATGGAGACAAAAAAACCCCACAACACAATAGAATAGATAAATGAAATTAAAAGTTAGTTCTTCAAAAAGATGAAATTGACAAAATGTTAGCCAGACTCACCAGGAAAAAAATAGAGAGCCCAAATAAATAAAATCAGAAATGAAAGAGGAGAAATTACAACATACACAACAGAAAAACAAAGGATAGGAGAATACTATGAACAATTATATGTCAACAAATTAGACAACCTAGAAGAAACAGATGATTTCCTAGAAACATAGTCTTTCAATACTGAATCACGAAGAAATAGAAAATCTGAATAAACCAATTACTAGTAATGAAATTGAATCAGTAATTTTAAAAACTCCCCAAAAAACAAAAGTCCAGGTCCAGATGGCTTCACAGGTGGATTCTACAAACCTTTTTTTTTGAGGAATAGTTGATAGTACAATATTATGTAAGTTTCAGTTGTACAACATAGTGATTAACAATTTTTAAATGTTATACTACATTTATGGTTATTATAAAATATTGGCTATATTCCCTGTGTTGTACAATATATACCTGCAGCTTATTTTTTATATACATAGTAGTTTTTACCTCTTAATTCCTTAGCCCTATTTTCCTCCTCCTCCCTTCCGTCTCCCCACTGATTACTACTTTGTTCTCTATATCTGTGAATCTGTTTCCTTTATGTTATGTTCACTAGTTTGTTGTATTTTTTAGATTCCACATATGATATCATACAGTAGTTGACTTTCTCTGTTTGATTTATTTCACTTAGTATATTACCCTCCAAGTCCATCCACGTTGTTGTAAATGGCAAATATTTTATGGCTGAGAGTAGTATTCCAGTGTGTGTGTGTCTATGTGTGTGTGTATAACAACTTCTTTATCCATTCATCTCTTGATGGAAACTTACCTTGCTTCCATATCTTGGCAAGGGTAAATAATTCTGCTATGAATGTGGGGTGCATGTACTGGTTGTATCAGTTGTAACATATCCTCTTTCATTTCTTTTCTAAAAAATTTTTATTGGAGTACAGTTGCTTTACAATATTGTGTTAGTTTATACTGTACAGCAAAGTGGATCAGCTATATGTATAAATATATCCCCTCATTTTTGGATTTTCTTCTCATTTAGGTCACCACAGAGCACTGAGTAGAGTTCCCTGTGCTATACAGTAGGTTCTCATTAGTTATCTATTTTATACACAGTATCAATAGTGTATAAATGTCAATCCCAATCTCCCAATTCATTCCACCTCCCCTCCTTTCCCCCTTGGTATTCATACATTTGTTCTCTACATCTGTGTCTCTATTTCTGCTTTGTAAATAAGATCGTCTACACCATTTTTTTCAGATTCCACATATATGCGTTAGTATATGATATTTGTTTTTCTCTTTCTGACTTCACTCTGTTTGAAAGTCTCTAGGTCCATCCATGTCTCTACAAATGACCCATTTTCATTCCCTTTTATGGCTGAGTAATATTCCATTGTATATATGTACCAGGTCTTCTTTATCCATTCCTCTGTTGATGGACATTTAGGTTGATTCCATGTCCCGGCTATTGTAAATAGTGCTGCAATGAACACTGGGGTGCATGTGTCTTTTTTTTTTTTTTTAACATCTTTATTGGAGTATAATTGCTTTACAATGGTGTGTTAGTTTCTGCTTTATAACAAAGTGAATCAGTTATACATATACATATGTTCCCATATCTCTTCCCTCTTGCATCTCCCTCCCTCCCACCCTCCCTATCCCACCCCTCTACGTGGTCACAAAGCACAGAGCTGATCTCCCTGTGCTATGCAGTTGCCTCCCACTAGCTATCTATTTTACATTTGGTAGTGTATATATGTCCCTGCCACTCTCTCACTTTGTCCCAGCTTACCCTTCCCCCTCCCCATATCCTCAAGTCCATTCTCTAGTAGGTCTATGTCTTTATTCCCGTCTTGCCACTAGGTTCTTCATGACCTTTTTTTTTTCCCTTAGATTCCATATATATGTGTTAGCATACTGTATTTGTTTTTCTCTTTCTGACTTACTTCACTCTGTATGACAGACTCTAACTCCATCCACCTCACTACAAATTACTCAATTTCATTTCTTTTTATGGCTGAGTAATATTCCATTGTATATATGTGCCACATCTTCTTTATCCATTCATCTGATGATGGACACTTAGGTTGCTTCCATGTCCTGGCTATTGTAAATAGAGCTGCAATGAACATTTTGGTACATGACTCATTTTGAATTATGGTTTTCTCAGGGTATATGCCCAGTAGTGGGATTGCTGGGTCATATGGTAGTTCTATTTTTAGTTTTTTAAGGAACCTCCATACTGTTCTCCATAGTGGCTGTATCAATTTACATTCCCACCAACAATGCATGAGGGTTCCCTCTTCTCCACACCCTCTCCAGCATTTACTGTTTGTAGATTTTTTGATGATGGCCATTCTGACTGGTATGAGTGATACCTCATTGTCACTTTGATTTGCATTTTTCTATTAACTAATGATGTTGAGCATCTTTTCATGTGTCTGTTGGCCATCTGTATGTCTTCTTTGGAGAAATGTCTATTTAGGTCTTCTGCCCATTTATTGATTAGGTTGTTTGTTTTTTTGATACTGAGCTGCATGAACTGTTTGTATATTTTGGAGATTAATCCCTTGTCAATTGCTTCATTTGCAAATATTTTCTCCCAGTCTGAGAGGTGTCTTTTCATCTTGTTTATGGTTTCCTTTGCTGTGCAAAAGATTTTAAGTTTAATTAGGTCCCATTTGCTTATTTTTGTTTTTACTTCCATTACTCTAGGAGATGGGTCAAAAAAGATCTTGTTGCTATTTATGGTAAAGAACATTCTACCTATGTTTTCCTCTAAGAGTTTTATAGTGTCTGGCCTTACATTTAGGTCTCTAATACATTTTGAGTTTATTTTTGTGTATGGTGTTAGGGAGTGCTCTAAATTAATTCTTTTACATGTAGATGTCCAGTTTTCCCAGCACCACTTATTGAAGAGGCTATCTTTACTTGATTGTATATTCTGGCCTCCATTGTCATAGATTAGGTGACCATAGGTGCGTGGGTTTATCTCTGGGCTCTCTATCCTTTTCCATTGATCTATGTTTCTGTTTTTGTGCCAGTACCATATTGTCTTGATTACTGTAGCTTTCTAGTATGGTCTGAAGTCAGGGAGTCTGATTCCTCCAGCTCCGTTTTTTTCCCTCAAGACTGCTTTGGCTATTTGGGGTCTTTTGTGTCTCCATACAAATTTTAAGGTGATTTGTTCTAGCTCCGTAAAAAATGCCAGTGGTAATTTGATAGGGATTGCATTGAATCTGTAGATTGCTTTGGGTAGTATAGTCATTTTCACAATATTGATTCTTCCAATCCAAGAACATGGTATATCTCTCCATCTGTTAGTGGCATCTTTTATTTCTTTCATTAGTATCTTATAGTGTTCTGCATACAGGTCTTTTGTGTCCTTAGGTAGGGTTATTCCTTAGGTAGGTTTATTCCTTTTGCTGCAATGGTGAATGGGATTGTTTCCTTAATTTATCTTTCTGATCTTTCAATGTTAGTGTATAGGAATGCAAGAGATTTCTGTCTATTAATTTTGTATCCTGTGACTTTACTAAATTCATTGATTAGCTCTAGTAGTTCTGGTGGCATCATTAGGATTTTCTATGTATAGTATCATGACATCTGCAAACAGTGACAGTTTTACTTCTTTGCCAATTTGTACTCTTTTTATTTCTTTTTCTTCTCTGATAGCCTTGTCTAGGACTTCCAAAACTATGTTGAATAAAAGTGGTGTGAGTGGACATCCTTGTCTTGTTACTGATATTAGAGGAAATGATTTCAGTTTTTCACCATTGAGAATAATGTTTGCTGTGGGTTTGTCATATATACCCTTTATTATGTTGAGGTAGGTTCCCTCTATGCCCACTTTCTGGAGAGTTTTTATCATAAATGGGTGTTGAATTTTGTCTAAAGCTTTTTCTGCATCTATTGAGATGATCATATGGTTTTTCTCCTTCAATTTGTTAATAGGGTGTATCACACTGATTGATTTGTGTATATTGAAGAATCCTTGCATCCCTGGGATAAATCTCACTTGATTGTGGTATATGAATTTTTTAATGTGTGGTTCGATTTGGTTTGCTAGTATTTTGTTGAGGTTATTTGTGTCTATGTTCATCAGCGATATTTGCATGTAGTTTTCTTGTGATATTTTTGTCTGGTTTTGGTATCAGGGTGATGGTGGCCTCGTACAATGAGCTTAGGAGTGTTCCTCCCTCTGTAAATTTTTGGAAGAGTTTGAGAAGGATAGGTGTTAGCTCTTCTCTAAATGTTTGATAGAATTCGTCTGTGAAGCCATCTGGTCCTGGACTTTTGTTTGATGGAAGAGTTTTAATCACAGTTTCAACTTCATTACTTGTGATTGGTCTGTTCATATTCTCTCTTTCTTACTGGTTCAGTCTTTGAAGGTTGTACTTTTCTAAGAATTTGTCCATTTCTTCCAGGTTTCCATTTTATTGGCATACAGTTGCTTTTAGTAGTCTCTTATGATCCTTTGTATTTCTGCAGTGTCAGTTGTAATTTCTCCTTTTTCATTTCAAATTTTATTGATTTGAGTGTTCTCTTTTTTTCTTGATGAGTTCAACTAAAGGTTTATGAATTTTGTTTATCTTCTCAAAGAACCAGCTTTTAGTTTTATTGATCTTTGCTACTGTTTATCTATCTATTATTGTTTCTCTATTACATTTATTTCTGCTCTGATCTTTATGATTTCTTTCCTTCTACTAATTTTGGGTTTTGTTTTTTCTTCTTTCTCTAGTTCCTTTAGGTGTAAGGTTAGGTAGTTTGTTTGAGATTTTTCTTGTTTCTTGAGGTAGGATTGTATTGCTATAAACTTCCCCCTTAGAACTGCTTTTGTTGCATCCCATAAGTTTTGGGTCATCGTGTTTTCATTGTCATTTCTTTCTAGGTATTTTTTTATTTCCTTTTTGATTTATTCAGTGTTTTCTTGGTTATTCAGTAGCATATTGTTTAGCCTCCATGTGTTTGTGTTATTTAAAGTTTTTTTCCTGTAATTGATTTCTAGTCTCATAGTGTTGTTGTCAGAAAAGATGCTTGATACGATTTCAATTTTCTTAAATTTACCAAGGCTTGATTTGTGACCCAAGATGTGATCTATCCTGGAGAATGTTCCATGTCAGTTGAGAAGAAAGTGTATTCTCTTACTTTGGGATGGACTGTCCTATAAATATCAATTAACTCTATCTGGTCTAATGTGTCATTTTAGGCTTGTGTGTCCTTATTAATTTTCTGTCTTGATGATCTATCCATTGGTGTAAGTGGAGTGTTAAAGTCCCCCACTATTATTGTGTTACTGTCAATTTCCCCTTTTATGGCTGCTAGCATTTGCCTTATGTATTGTGGTGCTCCTTTGTTGGCTGCATAAATATTTACAATTGTTATATCTTCATCTTGGATTGATCCCTTGACCATTATGTAGTGTCTTTCCTTGTCTCTTGTGACAGACTTTATTTTAAAGTCTGTTTTATCTGATATGTGTATTGCTACTCCAGCTTTGTTTTGATTTCCATTTCTATGGTATATCTTTTTCCATCCCCTCACTTTCAGCCTGTATGTGTCCCTGGGACTGAAGTGGTTCTCTTGTAGACAACACATATATGGGTCTTGCTTTTGTATCCATTCAGCCAGTCTGTGTCTTTTGGTTGGAGCATTTATTCCATTTACATTTAAGATAATTATTGATATATATGTTCCTATTACCATTTTCTTAATTATTTTGGGTCTGTTTTTATAGGTCTTTTCTTCTCTTGTGTTTCCTACCTAGAGAAGTTATTTTAGCATTTGCTGTATATCTGGTCTGATGGTTCTGAATTCTCTTAGTTTTTGCTTGTCTGTAAAGCTTTTGATTTCTCCGTCAAATCTGAATGAGAGCCTTGTTGTACCCAGTAAGATTTACCCAAGTAATCTTGGTTGTAGGTTTTTCCCTTTCATCACTTTAAATTTATCCTACCACTCCCTTCTGGTCTACAGAGTTTCTGCTGAAAGATCAGTTGATAACCTTGTGGGGATTCCCTTGTATGTTATTTGTTGCTTTTCTCTTCCTGCTTTTAATATTTTTCTTTGTATTTAATTTTTGTTAGTTTGATTAATATGTATTTTGGTGTGTTTCTCCATGGGTTTATCCTGTACGGGTCTCTCTGCACTTCCTGGACTTGATTGACTATTTCCTTTCCCATGTTAGGGAAGTTTTCGACTATAATCTCTTCAAATATTTTCTCAGACCCTTTCTCTTTCTCTTTTTTTTTTTTCTGGGACCCCTATAATTTGAATGTTGGTGCATTTAACGTTGTCCCAGAGGTCTCTGAGACTGTCCTGAATTCTTTATATTGTTTTTTCTTTATTCTACTCCATTGCAGTTATTTCCACCATTCTATCTTGCCACTCACTTATCCATTCTTCTTCCTCAGTTATTCTGCTATTGATTCCTTCTAGTGTATTTTTAATTTCAGTTATTGCATTGTTCATCACTGTTCCTTTGTTCTCTAGGTCCTTGTTAAACCTTTGTTGTATTTTCTCCATTCTATTTCTGAGATTTTGGATCATCTTTACTATCATTACTCTGAACACGTTTTCAGGTAAACTGCCTATTTCCTCTTCATTTGTTTGGTCTTATGGGTTTTTATCTTGCTCCTTCATCTGCAACATATTTCTCTGTCTTCTCAATTTGTCTGACTTACTGTGTTTGCGGTCTCCTTTCTGCAGGCTGCAGGGTTTTAGTTCCTCTTGCTTCTGGTGTCTTTCCCCAGTGGGCGAGATTGGTCCAGTGGCTTGTGTAGGCTTCCTGGTGGGAAGGACTGTTGCCTGAGTTCTGGTGGGTGGACCTGGATCTTGTCCCTCTGATGGGCAGGGCCGCATCAAGTCGTGTGTTTTGGGGGGGCTGTGGGCTTAGTACAACTTTAGGCAGTCTGTCTTCTGATGGGTGGTGGGTTTGTGTTCTTGTCTGGCTTGTTGTTTGGATTAGGGCGTTCAGCACTGGAGCCTGCAGGCAGCTGGGTGGAGCTGGGTCTTTGAGTTGAGATAGGGACCTCCGGGAGAGCTCTCACTATTTAATATTCCCTGGGACCTGGAATTCTCTGGCGTTCTAGTGTCTTGGACTTGGTGCTCCCACCCCAGAGGCTCAGGCCTGACCCCTGGCCTGGGAACCAAGACCCACAAGCCATATGGCTTGGCAATAAAAGGGGGGGAAAAGGGGTGGGAAGAAAACAAATGAAAACAAACAGACAATAAACCCAAGACAAATAGCAAAGACAAAAACAAGCAAACAGCTACAACAACAATTAAGAACAAACAAATGAACAGACAGAAAAAAACCCAGACAGATGTAAGAGCAGAATCAAACAAAAACACACACACAGATACAAAACAAGAAACAAAAACAAAAACAGTGAAAACAAAAACCAAGAGAACAACCAGACAAACAAAAGAATCCCAAAATGAAATCAATTAAAAACATTACTGCCAAAAAATAAAAATAAAAAACAAAACAAAAGCATAATGCACACTGAAAGAAAAAGCAAGAAAAACAAAACAAACCCACGAAAATGATTTTAAAAATGTAAGAAAGACAAGAACAAATAGCACAAAGGAAAAAACGATAAAGACAAAATAGAACAAAGGTAAGAAAAAAACAAGGAAAAAACACAGAACAACAAAAAACTAATGTAGAAATAGAAATACAAAAAATTTTAAAATATATTAAAAAATTAAAAAACTAAATGAAAATAAAAATAAAACAAATAATAATAAAAAACAAAACAAAATAAAACATTAAAAATAGCAATAATTATATTTTCCCGGGGTCTCAGCTGTCAGTGTCCTTGCCCCCACTGTGAGTCACAGCCAACCTCTGCCTCTCCAGGAGGCCTTCCAAAACCTCTAGGTAGGTTTCTGGTCCCCCTGTGCGCACTGTGCGGGCAACACAGACTCTGTCCTGGCCCATCTTCCATGTGTACTAGTCCCAAAAGTCCACAGCTTCTAGAGCTAGACCAGTTTCATTTGTGGGAACACTCATTGTCCATTCAGATATTCCATAGATGCAGTGTTTACCAAGCTGGTCACGGGGATTCAATCTGTGGCTTGTGCAGCTGCATGGGAAGACTTTTGTTCCTATTCCTTAGTTGCTCTGCCCCTGGTCTCAGCTGTGGTTTTAGCCTCACCTCTGCGTGTGGGCCACTCACAGGAGTCTGCTCCCAAGGCTGCCCTGGAGCACTCGGTTCTGCCCCAGTGAGGACAGGGAACAGAGATGGAACAACTGCCTGGGTTGCAGGGGCCGTGTTGGCAACAGGTGTGTAGGAAAGCCAGAGGCCATGGGCACGATAGATCTGGCCCTAGTGCCTGGCAGCCAGCATGAGGTCAGCCCTTCTGGGAGCTTTTCTTAGCACCTGGCAGTGCAGGGGGTCGGCGTGTGGATAGAGAGGCTGCAATGGTGGCTCCACCCCTGTGTGTCACTCAACAGTGGTACCTTGCTTCTATGGCAGTCTGGATTTCCTCCACAAGCATTCCTGGTTATGAATTTCCTCCCTACCGCCCCCTCAGGCTGTCTCCTCACAGCCAAAAGCGGTCCTCCACCCGGGTTTGCTCTCCAATCCCCACTTTCCACCTCTCAGCCCCCGTGTGCACCAGCAGACACACTTCCCAGTCTGGGGCACGCAGGGTTGTGGCATGGACCATCTGTGTAGGTCTCACTCTGTCCTGTCTGCACAGACCAGCCTTTTCACCCTCCTCCCACAGCCTCAGAAGCTCCCCTTCTGTCCCATCTTATTTCCCCATCAGTGTGGGGGCATCCCTGGATGTAGGAGCCTCTCCTCTGCTTCCTTTCCCCCCCCACCAAGCAGTGCAGATCCCATCCCACTTCCTTTCCTCTACTTTTTCCCTTCTTTCTTTCATCCTACCTGGTTATGCGGGGATCTTTCTTATCGTTTCCAGTGTCCAAGTTCTTCTGCTTTCAGCCAATGTTCTGTGAGAACTGTTCCATCCATAGATGTATTCTTGATGCATTTGTGGAGAGAGATGAACTCCATGTCCTCCTATTCCTCTGCCATCTTGGTCCTCCTCCTCTTTCATTTCTGATTTTATTTGATTCCTCTCTCTTTTCTTCTTGGTGAGTCTACCTAAGTTTTGTTAATTTTGTTTATCTTTTCATGTAACCAGCTCTTACATTCATTGATCCTTTCTATTATCTTTTTAGTCTCTATTTCATTTATTTCTTCTCTAATCTTTATTTCCTTCCTTCTACTAACTTTGGGCTTCATTGGACATTCTTTTCCTAGTTTCCTGAGGTGCAAGGTTTTGCTGTTTGAGTCTTTTCTCGTTTTTTGAAGCAGGCATTTATTGCTATGAACTTCCCGCTTACATCTACTTTTGCCGCATCCCATACATTTTGGTATGTTACACTTCCATTTTCATTTATCTTGGGTATTTTTTATTTCTCTTTTAACTTCTTCTTTGACCCATTGGTTATTCAGTAGCATGTTGTTTAATACCCACACATTTGTGAATTTTCCAGTTTTCTTTATGTAATTAATTTCTAGTTTCATACAACTGTGGTCAGAAAAGATTTTTGACATGATTTCAATATTCTTAAATGTATAAAGACTTGTTTTTCAAAATGGATTAAAGACCTAAATGTAAGGCCAGACACTATCAAACTCTTAGAGGAAAACATAGGAAGAACACTCTATGACATAAATCACAGCAAGATCCATTTGGACCCACCTCGTAGAGAAATGGAAATAAAAACAAAAATAAACAAATGGGACCTAATGAAACTTAAAAGCTTTTGTACAGCAAAGGAAACCATAAACAAGACCAAAAGACAACCCTCAGAATGGGAGAAAATATTTGCAAATGAAGCAACTGACAAAGGATTAATCTCCAAGATGTACAAGCAGCTCATGCAGCTCAATAACAAAAAAACAAACAACCCAATCCAAAAATGGGCAGAAGACCTAAATACACATTTCTCCAAAGAAGATATACAGATTGCCAACAAACACATGAAAGAATGCTCAACATCATTAATCATTAGAGAAATGCAAATCAAAACTACAATGAGATATCATCTCACACCGGTCAGAATGGCCATCACCAAAAATTCTAGAAACAATAAATGCTGGAGAGGGTGTGGAGAAAAGGGAACACTCTTGCACTGTTGGTGGGAATGTATATTGACACAGCCACTATGGAGAATAGTATGGAGGTTCCTTAAAAAACTAAAAATAGAACTACCATAAGACCCAGCAATCCCACTACTGGGCATATACCCTGAGAAAACTATAATTTGAAAAGAGTCATGTACCAAAATGTTCATTGCAGCTCTATTTACAATAGCCAGGACATGGAAGCAACCTAAATGTCCATCATCGGATGAATGGATAAAGAAGATGTGGCACATATATACAATGGAATATTACTCCTCAGCCATAAAAAGAAATGAAATGGAGTTATTTGTAGTGAGGTGGATGAAGTTAGAGTCTGTCATACAGAGTGAAGTAAGTCAGAAAGAGAAAAACAAATACAGTATGCTAACACATATATATGGAATCTAAGGGAAAAAATAAGGTCATGAAGAACCTAGTGGCAAGACGGGAATAAAGACACAGACCTACTAGAGAATGGACTTGAGGATATGGGGGGGAAGGGTAAGATGTGACAAAGTAAGAGAGTGGCATGGACATATATACACTACCAAATGTAAAATAGATAGCTAATGGGAAGCAACCGTATAGCACAGGGAGATCAGCTCTGTGCTTTGTGACCACGTAGAGGGGTGGGATAGGGAGGGTGGGAGGGAGGGAGATGCAAGAGGGAAGAGATATGGGAACACATGTATAAGTATAACTGATTCACTTTGTTATAAAGCAGAAACTAACACACCATTGTAAAGCAATTATACTCCAATAAAGATGTTTAAAAAAAAATCTGCTGGGAATCATAAAAAAAAAAAGACTTGTTTTATGCCCTAACATATGATCTATCTTGGGAAATGTTCCATGTGCACTTGAGAAGAATGTGCATTCTGTTGCTTTTAGATGGAATGTTTTGTAAATATCTTTTAAGTCCATCATGTCTGAAATATCACTTAAGGCCAGTGTTTCCTGATTGATTCTCCATCTGGATGATCTACATATTGATGTAAGTGGGGCATTAACGTCTCCTACTATAATCGTATTGCAGTCTATTTCTCTCTTTAGGTCTGTTAATATTTGCTTTATATATTTAGGTGCTCCTATGTTAGGTGCATAAATGTTTACAAACGTTGTGTCCTCTTGTTGGATTGACCCCTTTATCATTATGTATTGTCCTTCTTTGTCTCTTATTACAGTCTTTGATTTAAAGTCTATTTTGTCTGATATAGAGTATTGCTACCCCAGCTTTCTTTTCTTTCCCATTTACATGGAATATCTTTTTCCATCCCTTTACTTTCAGTCTTTTTGTGTCCTTTTATCTAAAGTGTGTCTCTTGTAGGAAGCGTATAGATGGGTCTTTTTCTTAATCTATCCACTCACTCTATGTCCTTTGATTGGAGAATTTAGTCCATTTGCATTTAAAGTAATTATTCATGAGTATGTGCTTATTGCGATTTTGTTCATTGTTTCCTATCTATAAGAGTTTGTTATAAGTTGATAACAACTTAAGTTTAATTCCATTCTAAAGCTCAACAGTTTTACTCTCTTCCCCACATTTTATGTTGTTGATGTCACATTTTACATCTTTTTATCTTATGTATCCCTTAACTAACTATAGTAATTTTTACTACTTTTGTCTTTTAGCTTTAATCCTAGCTTTATAAGTGATTAATACACTACACTTACTATATCTTTACCTTTACCAGTGAGATTTATACTTTCATATGTTTTCTTGTTATTAGTTAGCACTCTTTCTTCTTAACTTAAAGAAGTCCATTTAATATTTCTTGTAAGTCTGGTTTAGTGGTAATGAATCCCTTAATTTTTGCTTGTCTGGAAAACTCTATCTCTTCTTCAATTCTGAATGATAACTTTGTTGGATAGAAGATTCCTGGTTGGAAATTTTTTCCTTCAGCACTTTGAATATATTGTGTCACTCCCTTCTTGCCTGCAAAGTTTGTGCTGTAAAACCTGCTGATAGCCTTATGGAGGTTCCCTTGTATGTAACAGGTTGTCTTTTTCTTGCTGCTTTAAATATTCTCTCCTTGTCTTTAACTTTTGTCATTTTAATTATAATGTGTCTTCATGTGGGTCTCTTTGGGTTCATCTTATTTGTAATTTTCTGGGCTTCCTGGATATGGATTTCTGTTTCCTTCCCCAATTTAGGAAAGTTTTTAGCCGTTATTTCTTCAAATAAGATTTCTGCCTCTTTCCCTCTCTTTTGCTTCTCCTTCTGGGGGCCCTATGTGAATGTTAGTCTGCTTTATGTTTTTCTTAAATCCCTTAAGCTGTCTTCACATTAAAAAATTTTTTTTAAATTTTCTTGCTGCTCTGATTGGATGAGTTCCCCTGCCTTGTCTTTGAGTAGACTGATGCTTCTGCTTCATCTAGTCTTCTATTGGACCCCTCTAGTATATTTTTCATTTCAGTTGTATTCTTCAGCTCTGTGACTTTTATTTGGTACTTTCTTATATTTTGCACCTCTTTGTTGAAGTTCTCACTGTGTTCATCCATTCTTCTACCCAGTCCAGTATTTTTTATGACCATTACTTTGAACTCTTTATCAAGTAAATTTTATCTCTGTTTCATTAAGTTATTTTTTTCTGAGGTTTACTTTTGTGCATGCATTTGGAATATATTTTTCTGTTTCTTCATTTTGCTTGACTCTCTGTGTTGGTTGCTCTACAGTAGATGAAAAACACCACCTCTCCCAGTCTTGAAGGAGTGGCTTCATGTAGGAAATGAAACTTTTCATTCATTCCTGCCCCAGCCTTTTTTCATCTCTCAACCATCTGTACTTATCCAATCAGCCTATTATATTTGTAATAGCTCCCAGTAGTTGAGGATGTGTCAATACTTGTTAGTGTCACAAAGGGGAGGATCTCAGCATCTAGATTCAGGGTGACTGGAAGACAGACCCTCAGGCAGTAGCTTTTAAAAGTATATCTATATCTATATCTATATCTTTATCTATATCTATATCCACAGTCACGAGGGGCTGCAAGCATTAGCCTCACTGGCTACCAAAACCCGGCAATCTAGAGGTGTCTCCTGGGCAGCAGTCACAAAAACTGTGGCTCCAGATGAGTGGATAAGCTCCTTTCTGGGAGATATCAGTGAACTGAAATAAGGCAAAGGGAGAGTGCCAAGATGGCATCCACAATCTACGTTCCTTGAGAGCAGCTCTGTAGGCCACTAAGTGTGGCCAAACCTGAAGCCTGATCCTCAGTCTGGAGCTCTAGGACAAGTAAAGTGGCCTCCTTCACAGAAAGACAGGGGGAGTATGTGTGTCTCATTCTGCTGTCTGTGCAATGCCCTGGGGTGGTAGCCTGCTGAGAACTGTCCCTCTGATTGCTACAGTCCTGTGGGACTCAGGAATGCAAACCATTCTGGCCACCAGTGCCAAGCAATCAAGGGTTATCCTCTGGGCATCAACCATAAGATCCAGGAACCAGACACATGTAAAGCTCCCCTCCAAGAGACACTGGTGCTCTGGAGCATGGCAGAGGGTGAGTGTGAAGATAGTGCCTGTACTCCAAGGTCTCTGGAAAGGATTACAGTCAGCCTCTAGATGCATGTTTAATTAGAACCCTGTCCATCAGGTCACAGTCATGATGATTAGCTAATAGGCCTCTTCCACAGAAAGACCAAGCTCTTGGGTTTATTGTCTCTTGCTGTGCCCTGGAGGTGGTAGTTGTTTATGAACTCTTTTTCCATTGGTTACAGTCCAGTGGGACCCAGGAGCATAAGCCCCACTGGCCACCAGAGCCAGGCAATAATCACAAAAGCTGGGGTGCTAAATAAGAGTATGAGCTTCTTTGTGGGTGACACAAATTATTACAGTCTCATGGTACCAGAAAAGATAACTCCCCTGGCCTCCAGAGCCAGGCAATGAAGAGACATTCCCTGGGTGTCAGCTGCCAAAAATTGGGACATGAGATGCATGTGAAGTCTGGAACATGGTAAAGGGAGAGCACAAAGACGGCACCCACCAATCTCCATCCCAGGAGAGTTTTCCAGCAGGCTTCTAGATGTGTGTGTTAAATTAAATGCCTGCCCCTCAGGCCGAGGTTTCAATATGAGTAGGTGAGCCTCTTTCACTTTAAGTCTAGGCACTATCGGCTGCCTCTGAGTTGGGCCGTGGGGCAGATGAGTCTGAGTGCATGAGTCCTTTAAGATGTGTTTCTCAAATTGCTACTGTCTTGTGGGTCTCAGTATGTGAGCCCTGTTGGTTTTCAAATTTAGATGTTTGGGGGGCTTGTCTCTTAGGTGCACATCTTAAAATTTGGGGTGCCTAATGTGGGGTCTGAACCCTCTGCTCTTCAGAGAGAAGCTCTGGGATTTCAGTTCCTTTCCAGTTGTGGATTGCTATGTCAGGGGTGGGATTTATGGCAAGATTGTGTCCCAGCCTCTCCTACCTGTTTTGATGTGGTTTTCTTTTCCTTTGCCCAATGTGTAGTCATCACTCAGCCAGATTTTGTCTTTTTAGGAAGAAATTGTTCCATATGTAGCTGTAGACTCAGTGTGTGAGTGAGAAGAGAGTTTCAGGATCTTCCTATGGTGCCATCTTGAACTAGCTAAACTTAAATTCTTGCCATAAATTCCATTTGGCCATAATGAATTATGCTTTTTATATATTATTGGATACAATTTACTAAATTGTTATTGGAATTTTGCATCTCTGGTCATCATGGATATTGTTCTGTAGTTCTATAATCTTGTGATGTGGTATCAGAGTAATACCTCATGAAATGGGTTGGTAAGTGTTACCACCTCCCCTATTTTCTAATATTTGTGTAGGATTGTTAATATTTCTTATTTAAATATTTGATATAATCCACCAGTGAAGTCATCTGGGCCTGGACTTTCCTTTGTGGGAAGAATATTTTTACCAATTTAAATTTGTTCATTGATATAAGTTGTATTTCTTTCCTATTACTACTCTAACAAATTACCACAAAACTATTGTCTTAAAAGTATACAAATTTATTATCCATTAATATTTAATGGTGTTATTTACATGGTTGGAAATTTTCTTACAACCTTATTATTTCTTTTCTACATGTCTCCTCTGTTTTTTCCCTCTGCTCCTCCTTCCCTTCCTTTATTTAGATTATTTGAATATTTTCTAGCATCACTTAATTTACCTTTGGGTTTTTTATTTTAAATATCCAAAGGTTTCTCTATGGGTTATAATATACATTCTAAACATTTTACAATACACTTATGGCTAGTGTTATACCATTTAATGTAAAAAATGGAAACCCTGCAACTGTATAAGTTCATATGCTTGACATCTCCCCTCATTGATATTACAATTGTTATATTTATTACTTATAAATAGATAATAAATCCCACAAGTGAACATTATAATTTTTGCTAGAATTAGTGTGTGACTCATAAAAAAGGTAAATAGCAAAGAAAAAAATTTATCTTTTCTATTTATCCAGAGACATAATTTTCAATAATCTTCATTCTATTCTGAGTGTCTCTGTTTCAACCTGGTGTCATTTTCCTTCAGTCTGAAGAACATATTTTAGCATTTCTTGAAGTGCAGGTCTGCTAGTAACAAATTCTCATAGTTTTCCTTTTCCCCTTTGCTTTTATTCCTTTCTAACCACTTTATTAAGGTATGATTGACATACAAACAGCTGTACTTAATGTACACAATTTCATGAGTTTGGAGATACATCTGTGAAACCATCATCACAATCTATGTCAATAAACATATCCATCACCTACAAAAGTTTCATCTTGCCTTCTTTACCTACTACTATTACTACTACCACCACCACCACCACCACCGTTATTGTTATTATTTTGAAACACCTAAAATAAAATCTACCACTTAGCCAATTTTTAAGTATACAATACAGTATTAACGCTAGGCACCATGTTGTACAGTAGATCTCTAAGAATCATTCATTTTGCATAACTGAAACTTTATATACTTTGACTAACATCTCCCCATTTCCATCTTCCCCCCAGACCCTGGAAACCAGCATTCTACTCTCTGCTTCCATAAGTTTGACTAGTTTAGATCCTTCATATAAGTGGTATTATGTAGTATTTGTACTTCTGTGTCTAGCTTATTTCACTTAGGATAATGTCCTCCAGGTTCATCCATGTTGTGGCAAATGGCAGGATTTCCTACTTTTTTTAAGGCTGAATAATATTCAATTTATGTATATATTATACTACATTTTCTTTTTTTAAATTGAAGTATAGTTGATTTACAATGTTGTGTTTCTGGTGTACAGCAAAAGTGATTTATATATATATATTCTTTTTCATTTTATTTTCCATTATAGGTTATTGCAAGATATTGAACATAGTTCCCTGTGTTATACACTAGGACTTTGTTATTTATCTGTTTTATATATGGTAGTTTGTATCTGCTAATCACAAACTCCTCACCCTTTCCCCTTTGGTAACCATAATTTTGTTTTCTATGTCTGTGAGTCTGTTTCTATTTTGTAAATAAGTTCATTTGTATCATATTTTAGATTGTCAATTTTTAATATTTTCTATTTCTTATTTATTTCTAATCTTTATTATTTTCTTCCTTCTGCTAACTTTGGGCTTTGTTTTTTTTTCTAGTTCCTTGAGGGTAAACTTAGGTTGTTTATTTGAAATCTTCTTCTTTGTAAACGTAGGTGGTTATCTCTATAAACTTCCCTCTTAGTGCTTTTATTACTTTCAAGTCACACATTTAAGTCTTTAATCCATTTTGAGTTGGTTTTTTGTGTATGGTATAAGAAAGGACCCAGTTTCAGTCTTTTGCATGTGGATATACAGTTTTCCCAATACCATTCATTGAAGAGATTATCCTTTCTCCATTGTGTGTTCTGGGCAACCTTGTCAAAAATTAATTGAGCGTATGTACTTGGGTTTATTTCTGGACTCTCTATTCTGTTCCATTGGTCTACATGCCTGTTTTTATGCCAGTACCACGCTGTTTTGATTACTATAGCTTTGTAATATAATTTGAGATCAGAAAGTGTGATGTCTTCAACTTCGTTTTTCTTTCTCAAGATTGCTTTTGTTATTCAGGGCGTTTTGTGGTTCTATACCAATTTTTAAATTGTTTTTTTCTATTTCTGTGAAAACACCTTTGGAATTTTGATAGGGATTACAATGAGTCTGTAGGTCTTTTTGGGTAGTGTGGACATTTTAACAATATTAACTCTTTCAATTCATGAACACAGGATATTTTTCAATTTATTTGTGTCTGGTTAAATTTCTTTCATTAATGTTTTATAGTTTTCAGTGTACAGATCTTTCACTTCCTTAGATAATTTTATTCCTAGGTGTTTTATTCTTTTTGATGCTATTGTATATGGGATTGTTTTCTTTATTTCCTTTTCAGATTAGTCATTGTTGGCATGAAGGAATACAACTGATTTTATATGTTGATTTTTGTATCCTGCAATTTTACTGAATTCAATTTATTTGTTGTAACAGTTTTTGTTTATGGACTCTTTAGGGTTTTCCACATATAGGATCATGTCATCTACAAAGATAATTTTATTTCTTCCTTTCTGATTTGAAGGTCTTTTATTTCTTTTTCTTGTCTAGCTCTTACTAGTACTTCAGTACTATATTAAATAGAAATGGCAAAGTGGAGATTCTTGCCCTGTACTCAATCTTAGAGGAAAAGCTTTTCAGTTTTTCTCCATTGATTAGGATGCTAGCTGTGGGCTTTTCTAAATGGCTTTCATTTTGTTAAGGAAAGTTCCTTCTATTCTTATTTTGTTTAGAATTTTTATTGTGAATGTATGTTGAACAAATTATTTTCTGCTTCTACTGAGATAATTGTGTGATTTTTATCCTTTATTCGGATAATATGGCATATCATATTGATTGATTTTCATATGTTAAATCAACATTTCATCTCAGGAATAAACCTCACCTGGTCATGGTGTGTAATCTACTTGATGAGTTGAATTCAGTTTGGTAGTATTTTATTGAGGATTTTTGCATCTATATTCATCAGAGATGTTGGCTTATGGATTTCTCTTCTTGTGATATCTTTGGCTTTAGTGTCAGGGCAATGCTGACCTCATAAAATAAATTTGGAAGTATCCCTTTTACTTTTACTTTTTGGAAGAATTTAAGAACAATTAGCATTAAGTCTTCTTTGAATATTTGATACAATTCAGCAGTGAAGCCAACTGGGCCTGGGCTTTTCCTTTTTGGGAAGCTTTTGATTACTACTTCAATCTCCTTATACTTTTATTGGTCTGTTCAGGCTTTCTATTTCTTCTTGACTCATTCTTGTTAGGTTGTACATTTCTAGGAATTTATCTATTGTAGGTTATCCAATTTGTTGGCATATAATTGTTCATAATAGTTCCTTATGATCTTTTTAAATTTGGAGGCATCCATTGTAATGTCTCTTTTGTCATTTCCAATTGATTTTGAGTCTTTTCTCTTCTTCTAATTTAATCTAGCTAAGGGTTTGTCATTATTGTTCATTTTTTTCTAAAATTCATCTCTTCCAAAATTGTTTTTTTCAGGGGCCTTACCTCTTTTAATAGTGTAATAGTTACTATAGGAGTATCAGTTGATGTTTATTCCATTTTCAAGAAATAGGTCTTATTTGTGACTCATTAATAATTTGCAATTCATTTTCATCTAACTGTCCAATGAATATCAATACTCAGAGTATCAAAGTTTTGTTGACTTTTTCTATTGTTTTTCTAGTTTAAAAAAAATCTGCTAAATCTTTATTATTTCCTTCCTTATTTTAACTTTGGGTTTATTTTGTTCTTTTTATAATTCCTTAAGGTATAAAGTTAGATTATTTGAGATCTTTTTTAATGTAGGCCTTTATTACTATAGAAGTCCCTTTTGGTACTGCTTCTGCTGCATCCTGTAGGTTTTGGTAAGTTGTGTTTTCATTTTCTTTTGTCTTCAGATATTTTTAAAATTCCCTTTTGATTTCCTCTTTTACCCAGTGCTTGTTAAATAGCGTGTTATTTAGTTTCCACATATTTGTGAATTTTCCCATTTTCTTGCCTCTATTGATTTCTAGTTTTATTCCATTGTGGTAGGAAATGATCCATGGTATGATTTTAATCTTCTTAAATTTGTTAAGATTTATTTTGTGATCTAATGTGTGACCTATCCTAGTGTATATTCCATGTGCACTTTAAATGTATTCTTCTGCTGTTGTATGATAAGTTCTGTATATGTCCGTTAGGTCCATTTGGTCTACAGCATTGCTCAATTCTGCTCTTTATTGACTTTCTGTCTGGATGTTCTATTTATTATTGAAAGTGGGTTTATTGACATCTCCTATTATTGTATTACTGTCAATTTCTCCTTTCAGTTTGTCAATGTACTTATGCACTCAACATCAGAGCACGTATGTATTTAGAATTGTTATATCTTCCAGTTGAATTGACCCTTTTATTATATAATGTCTTTATCTCTAGAAACAGTTTTTGACTTAAAGTCTGTGTCTCATAATGAAAAGAAAACAAAGCAGGAGTGGCTAATATCTTTTCCCATTCTTTCATTTTCAGCCTATGTGTATCCTTAAATCTAAAGTGAGTTTCTTACAGATAGCATAAAGTTGGATCTTTCTTATTTAATCCATTCAGTAACTCTCCTTATTGGGGAATCTAGTTCATTTACATCTAATGTAATTATTAATAGGAAAGGATTTACTATTGCCATTTTGTTAGCTGTTTTCTGCTTGTCTTGTGATTCTTTTGTCCCTCTTTTTCTCTCTTCCTATCTTCCTTTGTCTTCCCATTGGATTTTTTTTTTTTTTTTGGTATTGATAGATTTTGATTTTTTTTTAATTTTGTGTAACTTCTATAGGTATTCTCTTTGTGGTCACATAGGGGCTTACCTAAAATATCTTAGAGCTATAATAGTCTACTTTAAGCTGATAACAACTTAAAGTAAGTTGATAACAACTTCACTTGCATACAAAAAGTCTCAGCTTTATCTCTCCTCCTCACTCATTATATACTATTGATATGTATCATTAACATAATTTATAATTGTTTTTAATAATTTAATCTTTTATAGTAGAATTAAAAGTTATTGTTACTGAGTGCAAGCTCGTACTGCTTGCTTCACAACAGGCCAATAAATCAAGAGATGTGTTGTTGGGGCAAGGAATAATGACTTTATTTAGAAAGCCAGCAGACCAAGAAGATAGTGGACTCACATCCCCAAAAAACATCTTGCCTGAGTTAGAATTCAGGAATTCAGGCTTCTTCTGAAAGGAGATGGAATCAAGTAAAATATTTCCTGATTCTGGTCAGCCTCCAGAGGGGATGTGTTCCTGCAGTCATTCACAAGTGGGCCTGGTCAGGATATTTCCTGTGAGCTAAACAAAGGTAGCTTAGCTTAATGCTCACTACCTGGGAGGCAGGGTTCCAGAGATGGGCTATTATGTATATTTAAGCTTACATGCAACATCCCTTTAGTGATTAACTTGTAATAGAATACAAAGATTCTTCCCTGTTACAATTCCGCACTGTCAATGTCCATTCCACAATCTTGTGGGAAAAGGGACAAAGACCACTCTGGCTACTTCCTGCTGAATGGAGGTGACAAATATTCCTTATAATCTTTAGTCAGTCCTTTTTTAGCTACAACTATTTGAACCTGATGAAACCCCTTAGCACTCTGTCTAATTTGTAATTGAACTTGGGGTGTTGGTTCCAGTTCCCAACACGTACACTAAATTCCTGTTGTAATTATTTGGACAAAGTTAAACAAATTGATTAACCCTTCTCCAGCTGCAATGAAATTACCATCTACTTCAGTTGGATATGCAGACTTGTTGGAGGCAAACTCATGAACAGAGGTTAGTATAGTGCCCAAAGTTTTAATGTATTTGGCAACTGCTAGTTCTTTTAGAGCACTTATAGATTCTCTCACCTGGGCAGACACCTGGAATGGCCTACCATGCAATATTTCAAAAGGGCTTAATTTAAGCTTGCTTCTTAGAAGGAGCCACTGATCAATATCAGAGCAACTGGCAAGGCCTTATCCCAAGTTAAGTTACTATTCATTTTCTTGGTTTTTCCTGTTGACTGTGGGCTCCAGGATGAATGTAGTTCCAATGCCTTAATCCAAATCAGGGGATAATTTCCTTAAGGAGGGCTTTAACCAATTAAGTACTGATTTTAAAAACTAATAACTTTGCCACACACAAAACAAATGGTCCCCAAAACATTCTCCTTTCCTTCTGAAGATTTTATGATGCCTTGTTATCATTAACCAGTCTTTTACTATTAAACTTAAATGACCAATTAAAACAAACAGTTCTGAGACCATTCTTCCACCACTGATTAAGGCTGGGGTGGCAAGTATTGGGGATAATATTCATTTAGACTTCTGAGGTTTCTGGGAAGACTTGGTGACCTTGCCAGCTTCAGCTGCCTTCTTGTCCACTGCTTTCACACCCAGAGCAACTATCTGGCTCATGTCACAAACTGCAAAAATGGCCCAGAGGAGGATAGTCAGAGAAGCTCTCAACACACATGGGCTTGCCAGGAACCATATCAACAATGGCAGCATCACCAGTTTTCAAGAATTTGGGGCCATCTTCCAGCTTTTCCCCATAACAATCAATCTTCTTCAGCTCGGCAAACTTGCAAACAATGTGAGCTGTGTGACAACCCAGCACAGGTGCATATCCAGCACTGATTTGGCCTGGATGGTTCAAATAATCTCTTGAGCTGTGCAGCCAGCTGCTTCCATCGGTGGTCATTTTTGCTGTCACCAGCCACATTGCCACAACGAATATCTTTGACAGATATGTCCTTGACATTGAAGCCCACATTGTCCCCAGGAAGGGCTTTACTCAAAGCTTCATGGTACATTTCAACAGACTTTAATTCAGTTGTAATATTGACTGGAGCAAAGGTGACCACCATGCCAGGTTTGAGAATACCAGTCTCCACTCAACCCACAGGGACAGTACCAATACCACCAATTTTGTAGACGTCCTGGAGGGGCAGACACAAGGAATACACTGGCTAGGAATACACTGGCTGGTACTGATAAGTCAATCTGTGGGAGAAGTGCTCCTCTTGCCTCACAGGATGCTGTTTTAGGTTAGGTGTCCCAGCATCCCTTTTTTTTTTTTTTTTTTTTTTTCTTTAGACATCTTTATTGAAGTATAATTGCCTTACAATAGTGTGTTAGCTTCTGCTTTGTAACAAAGTGAATCAGTTATACATATACAATAGGTTCCCATTTCTCTTCCCTCTTGCATCTCCCTCCCTCCCACCCTCCCCATCCCACCCCTCTAGGTGGTCACAAAGCATTGAGCTGATCTCCCTGTGCTATGCGGCTGCTTCCCACTAGCTATCTATTTTACATTTGGTAGTGTATATATGTCCATGACACTCTCTTACCCTGTCCCATCTCACCCCACCCCCTCCCCATATCCTCAAGTCCATTCTCTAATAGGTCTGTGTCTTTATTCCCGTCTTGCCACTAGGTTCTTCATGGCCTTTTTTTTTTTTCCTTAGATTCCGTATATATGTGTTAGCATACTGTATTTGTTTTTCTCTTTCTGACTTACTTCACTCTGTATGACAGACTCTAACTCCATCCACCTCATTATAAATACCTCCATTTCATTTCTTTTTATGGCTGAGTAATATTCCATTGTATATATGTGCCACATCTTCTTTATCCATTCATCTGTCGATGGACATTTAGGTTGCTTCCATGTCCTGGCTATTGTAAATAGAGCTGCAATGAACATTGTGGTACATGACACTTTTTGACCTATGGTTTTCTCAGGGTATATACCCAGTAGTGGGATTGCTGGGTCGTATGGTAGTTCTATTTGTAGTTTTTTAAGGAACCTCCATACTGTTCTCCATAGTGGCTGTATCAATTTACATTCCCACCAACAGTGCAAGAGTGTTCCCTTTCCTCCACACCCTCTCCAGCATTTATTGTTTCTAGATTTTTTGATGATGGCCATTCTGACCGGTGTGAGATGATATCTCATTGTAGTTTTGATTTGCATTTCTCTAATGATTAATGATGTTGAGCATTCTTTCATGTGTCTGTAGGCCATCTGTATATCTTCTTTGGAGAAATGTCTATTTAGGTCTTCTGCCCATTTTTGGATTGGGTTGTTCGTTTTTTTGTTATTGAGCTGCATGAGCTGCTTGTAAATCTTGGAGATTAATCCTTTGTCAGTTGCTTCATTTGCAAATATTTTCTCCCATTCTGATGGTTGTCTTTTGGTCTTGTTTATGGTTTCCTTTGCTGTGCAAAAGCTTTAAGTTTCATTAGGTCCCATTTGTTTATTTGTGTTCTTATTTCCATTTCTCTGGGAGCTGGGTCAAAAAGAATCTTGCTGTGATGTATGTCATAGAGTGTTCTGCCTATGTTTTCCTCTAAGAGTTTGATAGTGTCTGGCCTTACACTTAGGTCTTTAATCCATTTGGAGTTTATTTTTGTGCATGGTGTCAGGGAGTGTTCTAATTTCATACTTTTACATGTAGCTGTCCAATTTTCCCAGCACCACTTATTGAAGAGGCTGTCTTTTCTCCACTGTATATGCTTGCCTCCTTTATCAAAGATAAGGTGACCATATGTGTGTGTGTTTATCTCTGGGCTTTCTATCCTGTTCCATTGATCTATATTTCTGTTTTTGTGCCAGTACCAAACTGTCTTGATTACTGAAGCTTTGTAGTATAGTCTGAAGTCAGGGAGCCTGATTCCCCCAGCTCCATTTTTCGTTCTCAAGATTGCTTTGGCTATTCGGGGTCTTTTGTGTTTCCATACAAATTGTGAAATTTTTTGTTCTAGTTCTGTGAAGAATGCCAGTGGTAGTTTGATAGGGATTGCATTGAATCTGTAGATTGCTTTGGGTAGTAGAGTCATTTTCACAATGTTGATTCTTCCAATCCAGGAACATGGTATATCTCTCCATCTATTTGTATCGTCTTTAATTTCTTTCATCAGTGTCTTATAATTTTCTGCATACAGCCAGCATCCCTTTTTAATGGGATTACTATTGGCCATGTGTTTTTGGCCTTCCCTGGGCTGCTGTTAACACACACTTCTGGTCTTACCCTTTTGTAGACCTTGGGGGTGTGGGAGAGCTCTGTTTCCTTTCCTGGAGTTTTCATGAACACCATCTGTAGGCTTAAAGTGTGTTCTGGTGGGACTCTGTCAAGCTGTTCTGGTGAAAAACTTCAGGGTGAAGTCTATCAAAAAGTTAATCAGCTCATTCTCCACTGTCTATTTTACTGGGGGCCCCTGCAGGGAATTAGTTGCCTCAAGTCCAAGGGAGCCCCTGGGCCTCTTCATTCTTAAGAATCTTCCTCTTTCTACCTTATGAGAGGTTCTTGTCTTTTATTTTCTTCTTATGTTTCAGCCTAGGGCAATCTGTTCTCCAATGTTCTTCCTCCTTACAGTAAGCACATTGTTCCTTCCCCAATAGTGGCTTACCTCTCCTTCGGTGACTCAGCTTCCAGGAATCCAATACCACTGCCAAAAAATGGTGTTTCTTTTTGCGTCTTCTTTCTTCTGTTGTTGCTCCCTGTTGAACACTTTAAAAGCAACATCTACCAATTGATAAGAATTTATTCCAAGTGCACCGTCTAATTTTTGTAACTTTCACCTGATATCTGAGGCACTTTGCCCAAAAAAAGGTCAAATTTACCATTCTAATATTTTAGGGGGCTTCAGGATCTGCATTAAGATGATGTCTGTAGGCCTGATAAGACCTCTCTGAATTTTTGGAAAGGATTTTTATTTTCAGTCTCTTGAATTTTGTTCAAACTCTTTTGCTTTGGTTCCCCTTTTCAAAGCCCTGCCAAGATGCACTAATAAGTAGTGTTCTAATAAGGGCATTCTTCCCTCATTGGGGTCCTAATTTGGTTCGGCTGGGTACTGCCAAGTGGGTTTCAGGTGTAGAGGATCCTCCCTATAAAGGAGGGTTGCAATCTTTCCAATTAAAAAGTCTGAGAAACCCATCTGGCTGATTATTTGCATTTAGCCCCCTATATGAGATAACAGCAATGGAAATTACCCTGCCCTGGGAGTGGCTCCTGGCCCAAATTGGGTGCCCTGTCGGGTCTTAAATTGTGATACCAGACCAAGTCCCTGTGCCCCAGAAACTAACACAGGATTTTCTAATTGATCCCTAGAAGGAGGGGAAGTCCTGAGCTCAGCCGGAGGAGTTAAGATTTGAAGCAACATACCCTCAGTCTCATTCCATTTTCTTATTTTCCCTGATGTAATAGCACACATACTGGCACACAAAGGATTTCATCGTTCTTCCCTGCTTCTTCACAAATAGTTACAGAGTTATTCAAAAGCCACTGTAAAACCATGAATACCAATTGATCATCTCTAACCATTAAAAGGATGCCTTTTTGCTTTGGCCTCAACCAACCAGGATTGCAATGCAATTGAAAAGAAACTTGGTTACTGCTGTGACATAAAACATTTTAAGATAATTACTAAAATTATGACTGATCATTTACCAGGATACATCAGCATTTTAGGAGTTCCATATAGTTTTTTTTAAAATAAATTTTAATTTATTTATTTTATTTTTGTCTGTGTTGGGTCTTTGCTGCGTGCAAGCTTTCTTTAGTTGCGGCAAGCGGGGGCTACTCTTCGTTGCAGTGTATGGGCTTCTCATTGCCGTGGCTTCTCATTGCCGTGGCTTCTCTTGTTGCAGAGCACAGGCTCTAGGCGAGCAGGCTTCAGTAGTTGTGGAACGCGGGCTCAGTAGCTGTGGCTCTCAGGCTATAGAGCACAGGCTTTGTTGTGGCCCACGGGCTTAGTTGCTCCATGGCATGTGGGATCTTCCCGGACCAGGGCTCGAACTCGTGTCCCCTGCCTTGGCAGGTGGATTCTTAACCACTGTGCCACCAGGGAAGCCCAGGAGTTCTATATAGTTTCTAGAATGTGTATATTAATGTTTACCCATATGATACAATCTAAGAAATTTTATCACCACTTACTTGATAATGCTTCCCACATAATTTAATATACCAAATAAGCCTAATTAGTTTAATATTCCTCTCTGCAATAGAAAGAAAACAATCTGAGGTGTTCCAGGGACCCTTTGGAAAACCTCAAATTTAGCTAGAGGTCGAATGAACTTCATTTAGAATTTGATCTTTGGGAAGTTTGTCAAAAATATCAAAAAGTTTTAACCAGTGATAATAAAAGATCAATGGCAAATACAGATCACTTAAAGAAACTCACAATTACCAAAAGCAGCTCAATATTTTAAGAAAACTTTGTCCTCTTAGAGAACCAAATTCAGGTTTTGTACCACTTTACCTTTAAAATTCATTTTCTAATTTAAAATTCATTTTCTAAATTAAGTTCCATCTTACCTTAGCCAATCCTGACCATGCACACAACTCTTTCAGTTTTCCTCCTCCACAAACCTTCCACAATTTTCTGTATCCATATTATATCCATATTAATCTGTTCCTCACTTTCTTTTCCATTCGGAAACAACCAGCTCTAGGACAGAAACACCTTTTCCCCTTTAACAAAAATGCATTTCATTCCTCATACCTTCTTTGCTGAAAACACACATCCTACATCTTTGCATACTGAAATGTTTCCCTTATAATTCTTAACCTTAAAACTTTAATCTCGGGGCTTCCCTGGTGGCGCAGTGGTTGAGAATCTGCCTGCCAATGCAGGGGACACGGGTTCGAGCCCTGGTATGGGAAGATCCCACATGCCGCGGAGCAACTGGGCCCGTGCGCCACAACTACTGAGCCTGCACGTCTGGAGCCTGTGCTCCGCAACGAGAGGCCACGATAGCGAGAGGCCCGCGCACCGCAATGAAGAGTGGCCCCCGCTCGCCGCAACTAGAGAAAGCCCTCGCACAGGAAAGAAGACCCAACACAGCCAAAAGTAAATAAATAAATAAATAAATTTATTAAAAAAAAAAAACTTTAATCTCTAGTGAAAACCAAGAAGCAAGTAATTATAAACTGTCTGTCATACCAGCATTTCCTGATTGACAACTTATGCTTTAGTCATCCTCCCTCAAGAAGGCAAAGGTAGGTAAACTTAGACCTGCCCAGCAATTAATGTTCTAATATTTTATCCTATTTGCAATGACCCAGAGAGACAATGAATTCTCTTCATTTAACTTAGTTTAAAGTTATGAAAATCTAGAGAGACTATTTTTAGCACAGGGAGACCATCTCAGTGCTTTGTGACCACCTAGAGGGGTGGGATAGGGAGGGTGGGAGGGAGATGCAAGAGAGAGGGGATATGGAGATATATGTATACGTATAGCTGATTCACTTTGTTATACAGCAGAAACTAACACAACAATGTAAAGCAATTATACTCCAATAAAGATGTTAATAAATAAATAAATAAAAGGGGAAATAAAAATTAAAAAAAAAGAAATACAGTGCATTTATTTTAATGATTGTATTTTTCTCCATATACAAACCCTACTTATGACATAATACCTTGTGATGTAAGGATAGTAGATAGTCAATAAATTTTTATTGTTTAAAAAATAATAAAATATATAAATAAAAGAAGAGAGTATTTTAGATAGACATTCCCAGAACATAATTATTCCTATAGAGTTAATCTAAAACTCTTACCTCATTTACCTCTATTTTATTTACTTAAAACCTTTGTCATATTATTTTTCTTGCTGACAAACTTTGTAACAGGAATAAGTCTTATTTGATTTCTAGTAAACCTAGGTACAATAAAAGTATTACACTTAATGTTGATGACTCTAAAGACATAACTATATCAATCAAACCAACAGGCTTAAGCTAAATTTAATACAAAATATTAATTCAATACTGAATATTTCCTAGATCACATGAACCCAAGATTAATTCTGGCCAGTTTCTTTTATATATGAGTATTTATGTAAGTGCTTAATTTCCTTTAAGCCAGTTAAACAGAGCTCTTTTACAAATTAATTTTGGCAATACCACACATCTATAATATGTACAAACACACAAACATAGGGACCTCATAGTTCCCATTCCAAAATTTCAGCCATGAGTCAGGTACAACATTGTAAAACCCATCAGTTACAAAAGAGGTTGGATTAAAATTGGGTTTCTGGTAGATGGGACAAATCAAGGTCACCTGTCTAGATGGCTAAGCCCTTTTAACTAATATTTATGGAAAATACACTTCTATTTCTATTTGTAGCTTGTGGTGATTTTAGGAAACAACTGGAACCTTCCTTTTCTTCCTGGGAATGTCCCACTCTTGGACAAGAACAGTTTTTTTTTTCTGTTCCTTTCCTCCATTTGACATCAGTAAAAGTTTTAAATATCACAAAACTGATTTGGCTGTAAATGGAGAAACAGCACCAAACAAAATGAAACAAAAAACCCAAAGGACAAACAGAAAACCCTAAATAAACCCTCAAGTTTGGTCTTGGGTTTTTACATATACCAACGACACAAGAGACCATAAATGACATAATTAACACAGCAAGGATAGCAGTACATGGTGCACAGGGTCCCAGGATAAACCTGCCTAAGCCCCTTGTGGAGATCCTAACAGGTACTGTGGCCACACATTGTTACAATAAAATATCATCTTCCTCTCACCCATGGGTTTATAGCTGTGATCAGAGCACTTATCCAAAATGCACCTCAGAGGACTTTCTTTAGGGATAGTTGAAACATTCCCTATTTTTAGAGACAGAAATTCAAGACAAACAAAACACAAGCTGCACACACAAATGCTAGCATCCAAAGAAACAAACGAACCAGTTCACAGATCAGGTAGAAGTGCAACAACTCTTTCCTCTCTCCAACAGGATACCCAACTCAAATACAAAACAAATTGGCTTATTCTGGAGAAAAAGCCCCAAACGGAAGGAAATAAAGTTTCTGGCTGTACACACTGGAGCGACTTACCCTACTGTGTGGAGCCTGTTGGCTCCCAAATGTCAATTCCTTGCTCCAACTGCCTAGTGCTGGGGCAGCCAGTGCTGCTTTGGGGAATTTTGAAGGGATGATCTTCAGGACAAGTGGTTCCGGCAGCTGCTAGGGCCTTATCCCAAAATTCCCCAACTAGGGCCAGCTGGCCCTGAGCAGCAAGGCTCCTGGCTGGCTGTACCAAAATTTGTTACCAAGTCTATGCTTGTACTACTCACTGCAGAACAGGCCAATAAACAGATGAACTGTTGGGGCAAAGAATAATGACTTTATTCAAAAAGCCAGCAGACTGAGAAGATGGTGACTCATGTCCCAAAAAACCATCTTGCCTGAGTTAGAATTCAGGCTTCTTTTATGCTAAAAGGGGAGGGAGTAAAGTCAAACATTTCCTGATTCCGGTCAGCCTCCAGAGGGGATGTGTTAATTTCTTCCCTTCCTGCAGTCATTCACAGGTGGGCCTGGTCAAGATGTTCCCTGTGAGCTAAACAAAGGTATTTTAGTTAAAGCTCATTAACTGGGAGGCGGGGTTCCCAGAGATGGGCTATAATGTATAATTTAAGCTTACAGGCAACATCCCTTCAGTGATTAACTTGTAATAGAATACAAAGGTTCTTCCCTGTTACATTATTATTGGGGGAGTGGAAGGTACAAACTATTGGGTGTAAGATAGGCTCAAGGATGTTATTGTACAACATGGGGGAATATAGCCAATATTTTGTAATAACTATAAAGTAACCTTTTAAAATTGTATAAAATTTTTAAAAATGTTATTTACCCACCACTGGCCTCATGTAAGATATGAATCTTGCCAATCAGAACAGCCAGAGGTTCTGGGTGCCTCACAAACCTTTGTGCTTGTTCAAACCACCATCTTTGTTCTTAGTGGCCCCAGGAAATTAGGATGTGCCAAGTCCCATCAGTGTCCCAAGACAGGTAAGACAGAAGCCAGTCCCTTGAGTAGCAGCTAGAAATGTCAGGGTGCTAGATGTGTGGTCCAATTCCTTCTCTTCTCATGGAAAAGCTGGGAGCTGGAGTTTATCACCCACTCACTCTGCACTCTGCCAGAAAGAGGATCTATTACAAATACTTACACTCTCGTTCAGACCACACACAATTTTAACTTGTTGTTTTGCTTTTGATCACGCCCAGGGGCCTAGCGAATGCTAGGTTGTGTCAGCTCTCAGAGACAGGTGGGTTAGCTGGGGGGCTGGTTCTCTCTCTTGAACAAGCTAGGCTGAGGAGGTATAGGAAGTGCCCACCCAGCTGTTTAAATTCCCAGAAGACTTATGATTATTGATTAAAGCCACCTCTTAGTTCTCCGTGGTCCCAGGAGACTAGCAAATGCTGGGCCCTGTCAACTCCCAGAGATAGGCTAGTTAGAAGCCAGTCCCTATGGTACAGATATAAAAGCTGGGGCACTAGATATGTGGTCCAACTCCTTCTAGGGAGGAACTGGAGGCTTGGTTTTATCACTGGAGGTAGTTGGTGGGAGAAGGCACACGAAGTCCCCACATGCCTGTTTGGGCTCCTGGAAGACTATTAATTGCCTGTTCTATCAGTTCACAGATGCAGGCTAATAAGAAGCCTGACCTTCAGCCAGCAGCTGAAAATGCAGGGACATTAGGCAGTCAAATCTCTTCCAGGGAGAAACTGGAAGCTGGGCATTTTTGCCTCTTGTTCGGCACTGAGTCCAGGGGGATAACTGTGGGAAGTGCTTATTCCAGATTAGTCATTAGCTGTATGAGCTTCTGGTCCTCCATTTCTCCCTCCTCATTTCTTCTCATGTTCTATGAGTAGTGAGAAGATTATGGACATATAAGTGAATTGCCTTAGAGACTGTCATGGAAAAGACATTCTACACACTCAAGACCTTACTATAAGAGAAAGCTGAGCTGTAAAACTCAGAATAGTAAAATTCTGTCATCATCTAGTAATCCAAAGTTGCTTCTGAAGGGCCACATGTCCCAGGGAGAAGAAGAAAGAGGAATATCGTTGATGCTTGAACAATGCGGGGGTTAGGGTCACTGACCCTCTGTGCAGTCAAAAGTCAGTGTATAACTTTATAGTCAGCCCTCAGTATCTGAGATTCTGCATCCAAGGATTCAACCAACTGAAGATTGTGTGGTACTGTAGTACATATTTATTGAAAAGTATCTTCCTGAAAGTGGACCTATGCAGTTCAAACCCATGTTGTTCAAAGGTCAACTGTTAACCCTTTATAAGCAAACTTTCCTCTACACTGCTTCATTATACAAAGACAAAATTAAGAACTATAACCATGAACGCTTATCAGTGATCTTCAACTTATGTCAGGAGGAAGGCCAGATTAAAATTCACCTAACATTGATTAACTATTCACTGTGTACAAGTGATTCTTCTAGGCTTTTTTTTTTTTTTAGCTCATTTAACAAAGCTCACACATTGATGATAAGGGTTTCTTGAAAGTGGAGTCATAACAGACAATTAATTTTAGTTCTGGTCCATTGCCTCCAGGCCTTTATAGTAACACTTAATTTGCTCTCAGATTTTAAATCAAAGGACTGCCCCTCTCTGTCTCGAGTCTAACCTACAAACAGGTTAGTACTATCATCCCAACTTTTCAACATTAATATTGGAAATACTGAAGCATGATTTGGGAGAATGTACAGCTGTCCTTGAGCTTATTCTGACTTGGAAACCAAAGAAGCCCTTGCTTCTCCCTGAAGCCAAGAGGACTTGAGTTAAACCTCGACTTTTTTATGGGCTACAGCAGGAAGAGCAAGGAAGACCTTAGGAACTAAGGTATTGGCTACTGCAGTCCCTTCTGGAGTTACTGAAAGGGCTCTTGTTCTCTACTAGGACAGTGCCTGGTTGTGGGCAGAACAAGGTTTTGATAAAATTCAAGTGTTGGATAAGTCCTTGGAAATCATCTTATTTCCCCACCTTCAGCCTGTTTTGCAGGTAGGGAAAGCAAATCCCAGAGAGAGCATATACAGTTCTAAGAGGAAGCTGATCACCCATCATAGTCACTGAGTGGGCATAGTAATGCTCTGTGCAAAGGCATAAAGTAACACTGCCCTTTAAAAGTAATGTTTATGTTTTCTTCTCTAATGTTGAGAAATATAAAGAAAAAAGTAGTCCATAATTTCATTGTCCAGTTGACTCTTCCCCCCATTGTCGTTTTTTACTAAGTAAAAATAATGTATGAACATTAAAATACAGAAATATTACAAAAATAAAAGTAAAAGCCACCTTCCCCTAAAGTTCCTCTCTTCAGAAATGACCACTGTTAACAGTTTCTTTTGATTCCTTGGGGAAAAAATATGCATATACGTGGATTTTTGTTTCTGCATATTGTCTTATACATTTTTATTTATATAAAGGAAAATACTATGCATACAGCTATGTGTCTCACTGAATCACTTCATTTATCTTGGAGATCCTTCTATACCATGATATACTGGTATATGTCAAAAGCTCTGTTTTTAATTGGCAGTTTTGTGTTTAATCATGTAGACATATTGAGTCATTTAACTGTGCCTTTACTGATGGATGCCATGTTTCTATTTCTTTGCTATTACAAACTGATTCAGTGAACATCTTTGTCTATATACCTTGGGGCACTTTTGCAAGTATAGCCAGAACCTAGAAGATTGCCTGTCACATTGTAGGCATTCAGATATTTGTTGAATGAACATCCATAGAGATTTTTAGCAATAAGAAGTGCTGAGTGAAAGGTATATGCATTTGATATTTTCACATTGCCAAGATTCCCTCCAGAAAGAATTCTTCAATTTACACTCCCAGAAAGTGTTTGAATGCCCAGGCATGCTGTAACCTACATAACAGCCTCCTGAAGAATTATTGGGGCAGAAAATAATCATAACCCAACCAATCCTAGCTACCAGATGTAGCTATTGTGCTTTTGAAGAATAAGTGTAACAGTTCCTGGGAGGGTTGTAACACTTAAAACAAGAAGGAAACCTGAACAAGAGAAATGATCCTGAACAGACCCGGGGAGAAGAACAGAGGCCTGGAGAAACATCTATTGAGGTATATCTACAACTCCTGCAGTCTTTCTGAATCCTGCATCTCTTCAAAGGTTCTATGGAAATCTGCCTTGGGGATGTCTAATCTACTTCTCTCTAATTGGAATTTGGGTTACTATCTAGCGCGGGCAGAGAGGAGGCAATGGGCAGGCTGCATTCCCCTAAGCAACTTGTGATTTCCACGGATACAGCACCACTGTACTGGTGTGCATTCTCTGTGAACAACTAAGGGCTTTTCGTTGAGGACAAACTCCGTGATTTTCTGGAGCATGTGGGTAGCCCCTCCCCTCCTCTCTCTCTTGCCTTCTGCCTTGGGTCTGAAACACTGAGCTTTTGTGATTGGGTGGGGGAGTGGGATGGAGTTGGACAGGTGGCTCTGTTTTCTATCAGACGTGAAGCAAAAAAATGTGAGCAGCCAAAGAGTAGGCCTCCTTACCAAGGCTGCTATGGGAGCTGCAGCATTAATTTTCATGACTTCAGTCCAAAGGACCTAGCCTGGATCCCACCCTTGAAACTTCGGGTGGGGCTCGCCAAATTCAGGAGTGTATGTGCTGGGAGGAGAGAGTGCATAAGTAGGGGAGGACACAGATATCCTGCAACCTCTGGGCCTTTGTGGATCATGGAATCTAGGGGACATGCCTTGCAGGGGTCCCAGGCAGACATGAAGGGACAGACCTGGAGGCTGGAATGGCCAAGGTACCATTCAGAGTGGAGCTTTCTCTCGGGTTCCTGTGTAAATCCTGCGTGTCCACAGTTGTAGCCCCACCAGTCCCAGAGATAGTCCAGGAATTAACATAGGGGCAACCTTTGGGGTGCAAGACTAAAGAGAACACAGTGTCGGTCCCCCTGTCCTACCTCTCCTCAGCGGTGGCCCTTGGAAACTGAGCAGGATTTCCAAAGCATGTGAAGTCATCCCCTTGCCCTCTGAGTTACTACCTCAGTCCCAGAGAGGTGGTGGGCTGATAGCAACCCATAACTGGCAGCAGTTCTGATGTCTCTAAGTTAGGTGCCTCAACTGGTCTCCCCACAAAGACCCTGGAGAAGTCCACTTCTCTCCCTGTTCCTTTCTCTCACAGGGCAGGCACAGCAGGAGTGGGCGTCCAATCTTCTGAAGTACCTTAGTGTTACAGGGCCCTGCTGGTCTCCTGCCTGTTGGCTTTGCTCTCTGGCTGCACTTTGCCCTGAGAGCAAAGAATTTAATGTCTGCCTTGGGTACCTATGGCCACAGCTAGATGGCCAGATTCTGATTTATCTGGGCTCTGATGCGTTTTGTACTTGTCACTGAGAGACTGAATATACAAACAGACAATGGCCAGATCATATATGTCAATAGAACTCTGACACAGGTAAGAAGCCCAGGAAACCAAACCATAAACTGCAGCAACCAGCCCAGGAAGCCAAACTATAATCTCTGTAGCAACTGGCACAGAATAGTCATAACTTGGTCACTGACTGCCAGTTTCCTTAATTTTGTTCCACTTCCAACTCAGGACCAACCAGGAAAAACCAAATGTGCTCCCCAAACCAATCACATAAGATTTCAAGCTTCTTGTTAGCCTGCTTCCAGCTTCTCCATGCCAACAACTTCTAAAAAGAGCATACCTGAAGCTTCCTCTTTTTTGACTCCCCTGTGAGAAAGCTTTCCCACTCCACTGATAGCCTCTGAGCTCTACCAAACATAAGTGATAATGGCTGACTCCCTTGCTATAGCAAGGTCTGAATAATAGCTGTTTATTTTCATATGGGTGATCTTAGTTTATTTCTATGGTTTTCCTAGAGGTTTCACCCGGACATGATTTACACTGCCCATACCACAGTACCTCAGGCTTAGATGTGCAGCACCCATGTAGGGCCCTGTGCCTTTCTGCTCACTACATGTCAAGTCCACACGGATTTTGTAAGTAAGTACCAGATATGAACTCCATTGTCTGTATCCTAAGTTCCTTGTCTATTCTCAGTTTGCTACCTGGGTTTTGATACCGGCTGACATTTATTTGGCATCCTCGGTATAAATAGGACTTTCCTTTCATACAGTTTTTCCCTCTTTTGTGCCTCTACTTTGTGTTGTGTTTTGTAATAGTGTCATTTATCATAATGAGAATCACGGGTAGAACACTGAAGCAGGTCCGATAAGCCTCACAAGCCAGTGAGTTTTTGATTCTCAATGGACTGGTTCCATCCAGATGAAATCTGCTGTGAGTCACCAGTAAAACAAGATAAAATTCTCCTTCAATTCTGATATTTTTGTCCTGAGAGCTTGGCTTTCATTCAGAGAGAGCATTCTCTTTGGCTTTCCATCTGCCTGGTGGCACAAATTCTTGGGTCTGTGTTCAGAGGTGGCTAACCATTAGGTTGGGGGGGCCTGAGATACAAATTGTAATTTCAACTAAAAGTAGCTACTTTTCATGGGGCTGTATACTTTTAAATTCTCACCTTCTCTAGGAAAAACTCCTGATATATATATCCTCTCATTATAATTTTAACTGTGCCTATTTCTCTAAATGGCATAACTTCATAAAGGATGGTTTGGGATTTCAATGGGGGAACATTTGAATTGAACAAAATCATTCATTTGTGAGGCTCCTTAGAAGAGAAAAGGAATAATATTTCTCAGGCCCAATGGGAAGCAGTTTTTTATTGGTAAGCAAAGGCCTTCAAACAAAATTCTGATTTGGGAATTGTATCACTAAAGGATTCTTTAGCCAAAGCTAGGGAGAAATTTGATGAAGTTAAGCAACAACAAACTAGATTCATTTCCTTAGTTAGTGCTCCCACTCCTTGCCTTCTAGTTGTCTTCCTATATCATCTCTTTCTCTTTGCAACACAAATGTCCATCAATGACAGGTGGATAAATATGTGGTACATACATACAATGGAATGTTATTTAACTATCAAAAAGAATGAGGTACTGATATATTGTACAAGGATGAAACTTGATACCATTATACTAAATGAAAGTAGCCAGGCCCCTCAAAAAACACATATTGTAAGACAGTTGTGGGGATTTCTAGGTTTCACTGGATATTTAGGTTATGGTTGTCAAGTTTTTTCTGATATTTTGACACCTGTTTATGAATTGACTAAATCCATAGTAAAAGACTCTCTCCTCTGGGAATCCAAACATGAACAGGTCTTCTGTAACCTTAAGAAGTTCTTCAGTAGCCTCCTTTCCTAGGCATCTCTAACTACAAAAAAAGGCTTTTTGTCTACTTGTTCATCAGGACAAATGCTTAGGCTTCATGGGACCCACCAAAAAACATTGTATACTAGGACCTAGATGCAAAGGTTTATCCACTTTTGCCATAGGGCAATAGCTGCCACTGTAAAACTTGCTGATGCTTCTGCTGAATTAGTTCTAGGATCCACACTTCAGCTCTTGGTTTCTCATGCAGCAAAGACATTACTACTGACTGAGAACAAACAACACATTTCACCTATGAATTAATCTCTGTTACTCTCTCTCTCTGTCACGTTACTATTTACCACTGCAAAACCCTGACTCCTGCCACTCTCCTTCCGCTAATAGAAGAAGGGGGACGCCACAATTGTCTTACCAAAGCTGGGTCATCTCTCTTTTTTTTTTAAGATATAAAGCATTAAAAAATTTACTCTTTTAAAATGTGAAATCCATTGGTTCTTAGCGTACACACAGTTATGCAACTACCACAACTATCTAATTCAAGGATATTTTACTCACTCCAAAAAGAAACCCTGTACCTAGTAAAAGTCACTCATCATTCTTCCCCTCCCCCCAGCCCTTGGCAACCACAAATCTGCTTTTGGTCTCTATGGATTTGCCTATTTGGCACATTTCTTATAAATGGAATTGTACAAAATGTGCATTTTTTGGTCTGGTTTCTTTCATTAAGCATAATGGTATCAAGGTTCATACATGTTGCAGCACACATCAGTACATAATTCAGGTCAGTTTTTAAAACATCTTTATTGGAGTATAATTGCTTTACAATGTTGTGTTAGTTTCTGCTGTATAACAAAGAGAATCAGCTATATGTATACATATATCCCCATATCCCCTCCCTCTTGCGTCTCCCTCCCACCCTCCCTATCTCACCCCTCTAAGTGGTCACAAAGCACCAAGCTGATCTCCCCATGCGATGCAGCTGCTTCCCACTAGCTATCTATTTTACATTTGGTAGTGTATATATGTCAATGCTACTCTCTCATTTCATCCCAGCTTACCCTTCCCCCTCCCCGTGTCCTCAAGTCCCCTTTCTACGTCTAATTCAGGTCAGCATGCAGTGAATTCTCTCAGTTTTTGTTTTTGGAGATTTTGGGAATCTCCTTTTTTTAAACTTTATTTTTTCATTGTGGCAAAATACACATAATATGATATTAACCATTTTAAAGTGTACAATTTGGTGACATTAACTACATTCACACTTTCGTGAAATCATCAGCACTATCTAGTTCAAAAATTTTTTCATCATCCCAAATGGAAACCCCATACCCACTAAGCAGGCACGCCATATTATCCCCTCCCCAAGCCCATGGAAATCACAAATCCACCCTTTGTCTCCATGGATTTGTCTATTCTGTGTATTTCATATATATGGAATCATAAAATATGGGGCTTTTTGTGTCTGGCTTCTTTTACTTAGCATGCTTTCGAGGTTCACGCATATCATAGCATGTATCAGTACTTCATTACATTTTATTGCTGAATAATATTTCATTGTGTGGACATACCACTATTTTTTTTTTGGCTGCACTGCAAGGCTTGCAGGATCTTAGTTCCCTGACCAGGGATTGAATCTGGGCCATGGCACTGAAAGCGCTGAGTTCTAACCACTGGACCACCAGGGAACTCCCTGGAAATACCACATTTTATTTACCCATTCATCAGATGTTTCCAACGTTTGGCTATTCTCAAGAGTGCTGCTATGAACATTTGTGTACAAGTTTTTGTCTGAACACCAGTTGTCCATTCTTTTGGGAATAAGTCTAGGAATGGAATGGCTAGGTCACATGATAATTCTAATATTACCTTGTTAAAGAACAACCAAACTATTTTTCAGTGGCAGCACTATTTTACATTACCAACAGAAAAGTACATATGTTCCGATTTCTCCACATCCTTGAAAACACTCTTTATTTTCCCCTCTGTTTTTTTATTATGGTCATCCTAGTGGGTATGAAATGATATATCACTGTGGTTTTTATTTGCATTTCCCTAATGAAAATGATGTTGAGCATCTCTTACTGAGCTTGTTGGCCATCAGTGTATTTACTTTGGAGTCAAGTCCTTTTCCCATTTTAAAATTGTGTTGTTTTCCTTTGGTTGTTGAGTTATAAGAAAGTGTGTGTATATATATTCTGAATACTAGACACTTATCATATATATAACTTATAAATATTTTCCCATTCTGTGGGCTGTCTTTTTACTCTCTTGATCATGTCCTTTGATGTACGCAAGTTTTTAATTTGGATGAAGTCTAGTTTATCTTTTTTTTTTTTTTTTGCTGCTTATACTTTTGGTGTTATATCTAAGAAAACACTACTAAATACAAAATCATGAATATTTACTTCTATGTTTTCTTCTAAGGGTTTTATGGTTTTAGCATTTATATTTAGGTCTTTGATCCATTGTGAGTTAATTTTTTGTATATGAGTGGGGAAGGGGTCCAACTTCATTTTTTGCATGTAGTGATCCAGTTATCATCATAGGACCATTTGTTAAAGAAATTGTTCATTCCCTGTTGAATGGTCTTGGCACTCTTGTCAAATATCAATTGAACATAGGTCAGATCAAGATGGCAGAGTAGGAGGATGTGGAGCTCACCTCCCCCAACAAACACATGAAAAATACATCTACATGTGGAACAATTCTCATGGAAAATTAACTGGAAACTGACAGAAGAACTCCTATACAACCAAAGCTGCAAGAAAGATTTCCACATAAACGGGTAGGATGAAAAAAAAGGCATAAGGTTGGGACCTCTACCCTGAAAGGAAGAAGAAGTCTACACAGGTGGACCCTCACCCTAGGGAGTCAGTGGGTCAAGCCACAGATAGGGCATCCCAGTCTTGGGGTCCTATGTGGAGAAGACACGACCCTTTGGCTGCTGGGAGAACCACTGGGACAGATAGAAGGGCTGGAGAAGCCTAGACTGTACTTGCAAAGAGTGTGTGTGTGCTGGCTTGGAACAGACAGGGTGGAGAGAGCTTTGCATTGGCAGCTGCCACCTTGCCACACTCTCCAATCTGAGTTGAGTGAACACCCCAGCCTTGCTCACTCCACACCACACCTTGGCAGGAGATCTGGGTCAGCCAGGCCCTGGGAAAAGACTCAGTCTAGCTACACAGAGACAGCCCAGGAAGCCTGGGGTGTGGTCTGGGTAGGGCAATGGCAGCCACTGTCAATGCTCACTCAAGCTGCTCCACAAGAGACACTGTGCCCAGGGTGCCATGGTCTATTTCCCAGCTAAGCAAGGGCTCTGGCCCCGCCTACTCTATGCCACAGCTTGGCACTGGACCTGGGGCAGAAAGGTCCTGGGAGAAGACTACCACCGAGGCAGCCCAGATCTCTGATGGCAGAACAGCCACCTCAATTCCTGCTACCACAACACCCCACGCCCCACTCTCAGCCTAGTGAATGCTCTAGCCCCACCCACTCCATGCCACAGCCTTACACTAGATCAGGGATGACCAAAACAGGGGAAGAGATGTGACCTTGGGCTGCATCAGAGCAGAGCTGTGGACACCTACACAGGCAGTGCATTGGTCCTCTGTTAATGCAAGGGCCTCACTTGCTTCAGCAACCCTCTCTTTTGGGGCAGGGCACACACTCAAAGGAAACAGAGCCTCATCAAGCCTAGCCCTCAGGGCTTCTACTCTAACAACTGGGGAGCAGACTGAGCCCATGACAGGACAGTGACAGCCATAAAGCAAAGAGGAACTCCCACTTCACACCCTGCACAAGCTTTAGATCTTCCAAAACCAACCACACCCCCTATAAATGTGATAGCAGCCAGCACACACTGAGGAAAGCTGTGGCTAACATCCATATAAAAACCAGCCCTTGCACCAAAGACATTGGACACACATAGTCTACACATGGATGCTCCCACATAAAAACACTCCTCTAAAACCAGAATAGATAACTGTTTTTCCTAAATTCATAGAGACAGAGAAAGTTAAGTAAAATGGAAATGGCAGAGGAACTATTCCCAATTTAAAAAGCAAGAGAGGGGCTTCCCTGGTGGCACAGTGGTTAAGAATACACCTGCCAGTGCAGGGGACAGGGGTTTGAGCCCTGGTCCAGGAAGAACCCACATGCTGTGGAGCAACTAAGCCCATGAGCCACAACTACTGAGCCCACACACCATGACTACTGAAGCCTGCACACCCTAGAGCCCATGTGCCACAACTACTGAGCCCATGTGCTGCAACTACTGAAGCCTGCACTCCTACAGCCCGTGCACCACAAGATAAGCCACCACAATGAGAAGCCAGCACACTGCAATGAAGAGTAGCCCCTGCTCTCCACAATTAGAGAAAGCCCACGTGCAGCAACAAAGACCCAATGCAGCCAAAAATAAATAAAATAAATAAAAAATTTTTAAGTAAATAAATAAATAAAAAGCAAGAGAAAGCCCCCTGAAAGAATAAATAAAGAAACAGAGCTCGCCAAACTACCAGACCCAGAGTTCAAAAAGGTGGTAATAAAAATGCTAACTGAATTAAGAAAGATTATCAATAGAAATGCAGATCACTGTAACAAGGATCTAAAAACTATAAAGGTGAACCAATAAAAATAGATAATTTGATTTCTGGGATACAAAGCAATCTAGAAGAAATGAATAGCTGACTAAATGACACAGAAGCAAATAATCTGAAAGACAGAATAATGGAAATCACCCAATCGGAACAGCAGACAGAGACACAAATGCAAAAAAATAAAAGCAGAATAAAAGGTCTATGGAATAATATAAAATGTGCCACCTTACACACAATAGTGGTTCCAGAAGGAGAAGAGAGAAGGTCAAAAAAGTATTTGAGGAAATTTTGGCTGAAAACATCCAAAACCTAAAAAAGAAACAGATATCCAGGTACAGGAAGCACAGAGCGTCCTAAGCAAGATGAATACAAACACACCTACACCAAGACATACTGTAATCAAAATGGCAAATGTTAAAGATAAAGAGAGGATTCTAAAGCCAGAAAGAGAAAAACAGAGTCATTTACAAAGGAACCCCCATAAGGTTATCAGCTGATTTCTCTGCAGAAACTTTGCAGGTCAGAAAGGAGTGGCATGATATATTCAAAGTCCTGAAAGGGAAAAACCTACAACCTAGGATACTCTACCCAGCAAGATTATCATTTAGAATAGAAGGAGAGATAAAGAATTGCTCAGACAAGCAAAGATTAAAAGAATCCCACAAGCTGCACAGTACAGCCAAAATAAAATGAATGAATAAATAAATAAATAAGCCAGTACATAGATTGAAAAACAATGAAAAATTTTTTGTAAAAGTGATTATAATTACAATGAACAGGAGAGTGATCAAAATGGCAGAGTAGGACATGAAGTTCACCCCCTCCCACAAACACATCAAAAAATACATCTACACGTGGAAAAATTCTCACAGAATACCTGCTGAGCACTGGCAGAAGACCTCAGACTTCTGAAAGGACAAAAAGAATCCCCATGTAACCGGGTAGGACAAAAGAAAAAACAGAGAGAGAGAGAGAGAAAGGAATCTGGATGGGACCTGTGCCCCTAGGAGGGAGTTGTGAAAGAGGAAAGGCTCTCACACTCTGGGGAGCCCCCTCACTGGTGGGGAGACCAGCAAAGATGGAGGGGGAGCCTCGGAGATTTGGAGGATAGTGCAACAACCAGTTTGCAGAACAGAGAGAGACCTGCACAGATGGTCCATGCCACCGCCCTGTGCTCCCCAGACTGAGACACCCCGCAGTGCAGGTAGGGTCTGGGTGCCGAAGTTAGAGCTTCAGAGGTCAGACCCAGGGAGATGACTGGGGTTGGCTGTGCAGAGACAGCGTGAAGGGGCTGGAGTGTGGTGCACCCACAACTTGGGGTATGAGTAGAAGGAGCCCAGGCCTGCTATAGAGGCAAGGCACCATTGTTGGAGGGCATGTGAAGGGAAGGGCAGGGCCACCATAACAGCCTGTTTCTCTGAGTACATGATCTCAGCCAACAGGGCACCACCTCCAAGGGACCCAGGACTGAGATCAGCTGTGGGCTCCAGAGGTGAGTGCAAGCAGCAGCTGCTGCCACTGATACTATCGCAGGCTCCAGGGGCGAGTGACAACCACCACATCTATACACCCCCTATCAACACACTCAGCACACACTGAGGAAAGAGGCGACAGGCATCCATGCTAAAAACAGACCTCACACCAAAAATGTTAAACCCACGCAAGTAACACAGGGATTCTCTAATATAAAAATAGTCTTCAAAGACCACAGTAGATAATCATTTATCCTAAATTCACAGAGTAAGAGAAATATAAGGAAAATAAAGAAGCAGAACAACCACTCCCAGTTAAAAGACCAAGAGAATTCCCCTGAAAGAACAAACAATGAAAGAGACCTCTTCAATCTAATAGACACCAAATTCAAATAGGAGATAATGAAAATACTGAAGGAACTAAGCAAGCAACAGAAAGTCAGACTACTGTAAAAAGTAACTAGAAACTATAAAACGGAACCAAGAAAAATTAGAAAATTCATTTGCTGAGATGAAAGCTGAGCTAAAGGCAATGAATAGCAGAATAAACAATGCAGAAAAACAAATAAGCGACATGGAAGAAAGCATAATGGAAATCACCCAACCAGAACAGCAGACAGAAGGTCAAATGAAAATAGTATGAGACAGATAAGATAATATAAAGTGTGCCAATCTATGCATAATAGGGATTCCAGAAAAAGAAAGAGAAAAGGGGATCAAGAAAGTATTTGAAGAAATTATGGCTGAAAACTTCCCAAACCTAAAGAAGGAAACAGATATCCAGGTACAGGAAGCACAGAGGGTCCCAAACAAGATGAACCCAAACAGACCTATACCAAGACATATTATAATTAAAATGACAAAAGTTAAAGAGAGAATTCTGAAGGCAGCAAGAGAAAAACAAAGAGTGAATTACAAGGTAACCCCCATTAGGCTATCAGCTGATTTCTATACAGAAACGTTGCAGGCCAGAAAGGAGTGGCAAAACATATTCAAAGTCCTGAAAGGGAAAAATCTACAACCTAAGATATTCTACCCAGCAAGATTATCATTTAGAATAGGAGGAGAGATAAAGAATTTCTCAGGCAAGCAAAGACTAAAAGAATACAGCAATACTAAACCTATCCTAAAAGAAATATTGAAGTTTTCTCTAAATTGAAAAGAAGCAAGAAGCTATAGAAAAGAGAAAATAACAATTGGAAAGTAAATCACTTAAATAAGCCAGTATACAGATTAAAAAGGGAAAATTTTTTTTTTTAATTTTGTGAAAGTGATAATAACCACAAAAAACAGCAAAAGGATAAACATGAAGATGTATAAGAGGACATCAAAATCATAAAATGTGGGGGAGGAGAGTAAGAAAATAGATTTTTTTCCTAGAATATGTTTGAGCCTATACAACTATCAGTCTAAAGCAAGTAGATATAGGAAGGGGTTAACATACATGAAAAATAGGGTAACCACAAGTCAAAAAGATATCATAGATTCACAAAAACCAGGAAGAAAACACAAGCATTAAATAAAAGGAGGATTTCCCTGGTGGCGCAGTGGTTAAGAATCCGCCTGCCAATGTAGGGGACACGGGTTCAAGCGCTAGTCCAGGAAGATCTCACGTGCTGTGGAGCAACTAAGCCCACGAGCCACAACTACTGAGCCCACGTGCCACAACTACTGAAGCCTGTGTGCCTAGAGCCCATGCTCCACAACGAGAAGCCACTGCAACGAGAAGCCCAAGCACCACAATGAAGAGTAGCCCCTGCTCACCACAACTAGAGAAAGCCCATGTGCAGCAACAAAGACCCAATGCAGTCAAAAATAAATAAATAAATACATTTAAAAAAGAGTAGGCTATCATTTAATAAACAAACAAACAAATAAATAAATAAGATAAAAGGAAATCATCAAACAACAAAAGGAAAAACAAAAAGAAAAAGAAAGGAACAAAGAAGAAATAGAAAATCAATGGAAAACCAAGGTTTAAAATGGCAATAAATACTTATTTATCAATAATTACCTTAAACGTCAATGGACTCCAATGCGCCAATCAAAAGACACAGAATGGCAGATTGGATAAAAAAAACAAGAGCCTGTGATATGCCACCTACAAGAGACCCACTTAGAGCAAAGGACACACATAGATTGAAAGTGAGGGGATGGAAAAAGATATTTCATGCAAAGGGAAATGACAAGAAAGCAGGGGTCACGATGCTCATATCAGACAAAATAGACTTTAAACAAAGCCCATAGAGAAAGATAAAAAAGGACACTATACAATGATAAATGGATCAATACAAGAAGAGGATTTTACACTCGTCAAAATATATATACACCTAATATAGGAGCACCCACATACATAAAACAAATACTAACAGACATAAAGGGAGAAATTGACAGGAATACAATAATAGTAGGAGACTTTAACACTCCACCCTCATCAATGGACAGATCTTCCAGACAGAGAATCAATAAGGCAACAGATATACTAAATGATACAATAGAGCCGTTAGACTTAATTGATATTTTCAGGACATTACATCAAAAAAAATACACATTCTTTTCAAGTGCACATGGAACATTCTCTAGGATTGACCACATACTAGGGCACAAAACAAGCCTCCACAAATTTAAGAGTATAGAAGTTATCTCAAGCATCTTTTTTTTACCACAATGGCATGAAACTAGAAATTAACTACAGAAAAAGAAATGAGAAAAAAAATTACATGGAGACTAAACAAGATGCTACTAAAAAAACAATGGGTCAATGATGAAATCAAAGAGGAAATTAAAAAATAACTTGAGACAAATGACAATGAAAGCATAAACAAACAAAATCTATGGGATGCAGCGAAAGCAGTTATTAGAAGAAAGTTCATAGCGATACAGGCCTTCCTCATAAAACAAGAAAAATCTCAAATAAACAACCTAACACACCACCTAAAAGTATTAGAAAAAGGAGAACAAAAAAATCTAAAGTCAGTAGAAGAAAGGAAATAATGAAGATCAGAGAAAACACAGAGATTAAAAAGCAATAGAAAAAAATCAATAAAACCAAGAGCTGGTTCTTTGAAAAGAAAAACAAAATTGACAAAACTCTGGCCAGGTTCACCAAGAAAAAAAGTGAGAGAATCCCCAAAAGAAAATAAGAAATGAAAAAGTAGAAATAACAACTGATATCACAGAAATACAAAAAACCATAATACAATATTATTATGAAGAACTATTTGCCAACAAATTCGCCAACCTAGGTGAAATGGATAAGTTTCTAGAAACATAAAACCCACCAAAATTGAATCAAGAAGAAATAGATAATTTTAACAGACCAATCACTAGAACTGAAATAGAATCTGTAATTTAAGTAATTCCCTACAAACAAAAGGCCAGGACCAGATGGCTTCAAAAGTGAATTCTACCAAACATATAAAGTAGAGATTATACTGATCCTTCTCAAACTCTTCCAAAAGATTGAAGAGGAGGGAACACTCCCAAAGACATTCTATGAGGCCACCATCACCCCGATATCAAAACCAGACAAAGATACCACCAAAAAAGAAAATTACAGGGCAATATATTTCATGAATATAGATGCAAAAATTCTCAACAAAATAGTAGCAAACTGAATCCCAAAACACATAAAAATAATTACATACCACGTCAGAAGGAGGCAAGAATATACTATGGGAACAAGACAGTCTCTTCATCAAGTGGTGTTGGGAAAGTTGGACAGCTGCATGTAAATCAATGAAATTAGAACACACCCTCTCACCATACACAAAAATAAACTCAAAAGGGCTTAAAGACTTAAACGTAAGACATTACACCATAAAACTCCTAGAGGAGAACATAGGCAAAAAATTTTCTGACATAAATTGTACCAGTGTTTTCTTAGGTCAGTATCCTGAAGCAATAGAAATAAAAGCAAAACTACACAATTGGGACCTAATCAAACTCACAAGTTTTTGCACAGCAAAGGAAACAACAAACAAAACAAAAAGAAAACCTATGAAATGGGAGAAAATATTTGATAATGATGCGAGCAACAAGGGCTTAATTTCCAAAACATACAGACGGCTCACATAACTGAACAAGAACAAAAAAACCAAATAACCCAATAGAAAAATGGGTAGAAGACCTAAACAGACATTTCTCAAAAGAAGACATACAGATGGCCAACAGGCACATGAAAAGATGCTCAACATCACTAATTATTAGAGAAATGCAAATCAAAACTACAGTGATGTACCACCTCACACACGTCAAAATGGCCATCATTAAGAAAGACTTCTTATGACAAATGCTGGAGAGGATGTAGAGAAAAGGGAACACTCCTACTCTGTTGGTGGGAATGTAAGTTAGTGCAGCCACTATGGAAAACAGTACAGAGGTTCCTCAAAAAACTAAAAATAGAGCTGCCATATGATCCAGCAATCCCACTCCTGGGCATATTATCAGGACAAAAATATAATTCAAAAAAATACATGCATCCCTATGTTCATAGCAGCACTATTCACAATAGCCAAGACATGTCCATCAACAGATGAATGGATAAAAAGATGTGATACATATATAATGGAATATTACTTGGCCATAGAAAAGAATGAAATAATAATGCCATTTGCAGCAACGTGGATGGAACTATATAGATTATCATACTAAGTGAAGTAAGCCAGAAAGAGAAAGACAAATACCATATGATATCACTCATATGTGGAATCTAAAATACGACATAAGTGAACTGTTGTGTAACAGAAACAGACTCACAGACATAGAGAATAGACTTGTGGTGGCAAAGGGGGAAAGGGAGTGGGAAAAGGATGGAGTGGGAATTTGGGGATAGCAGATGCAGACTATTATATGTAGAATGGATAAACAACAAGGTCCTACTTGTTGTTCCCTTGCACAGGGAACTATATTCAATATCCTATGAGAAACCATAATGGAAAAAATATTTTAAAATAATGTATATAATATATATGTATGTATGTGTATATATATATATATATATATATATATATATATATATATATATATATATACCTGAATCACTTTTCTGTACAGCAGAAATTAACAGAACATCATAAATCAACTACATTTCAATTAAAAAACTACAATATATTTCAATAAAAACTATAATGAACAGCAAAAGGATAAGCATGAAAATGTAAACCAGGACATCAAAATCACAAAATTTTGGGTGAGGTGCATATAAAAGTGTAGATCATTTTGAATATGTTTGATCTTATATGACTATGAGTTTAAAGCAAGTAGATATAGTTTTGGGTCACATACTTGAAACCCAGGGTTACCACAAATCAAAAGCATTCAATAGATTCACTTAAACCAAAAAGAAAGGAACTCAGGCATACTAAAAAAGAAAACCATCAAACCACAGCAGGAAAAACAAAAAGAAGTAGAAATTAACAAAGAAGAACTACAAAACAACTGGAAAACAAGGTTTAAAATGGCAATAATTACATACCTATCAATGATAACTTTAAATATCAATGGACTAAATGCTCTGATCAAAAGACATAGGGTGGCAGATTGGATTAAAAACAAGAACGCGCAATATGCTGCCCAAGAGACTCACTTCAGGGCAAAAGACACACACAGATTGAAAGTGAGAGGATGGAAAAATAACTCATGCAAATGGATATGACAAAAACGCAGGGGTACCAATACAAATATCAGAAAAAATAGACTTTAAAACAAAGGCCATAAAGAAAGACAAAAAGGACATTATATCACAATACAGGGATCAATACAGGAAGAGGATATCATACACATTAACATATATTCACCCAATACAGACAGGAGACATAAATATATAAAACAAATACTAACAGATATAAAGGGAGAAGTTAACAGGAATAAAATAACAGTAGGAGGGGCTTCCCTGGTGGTGCAGTGGTTAAAAATCCGCCTGCCAACACAGGGAACATGGGTTAGAGCCCTGGTCTAGGAAGATCTCACATGCCACAGAGCAACTAAGCCTGTGTACCACAACTACTGAGCCTGCACTCTAGAGCCCGCAAGCCACAACTGCTGAAGCCATGTGCCTAGAGCCTGTGCTCTGCAACAAGACAAGCCACCATGATGAGAAGCCCATGCACCACAATGAAGAGTACTCGCTGCAACTAGAGAAAGCCCATGTGCAGCAACGTAGACCCAATGCAGCCAAAAATAAAATAAATAAACAAATTTAAAAAAAAACATTAGGAAACTTTAACACCCCAGTGACATCAATGGACAGTTCACCCAGCCAGAAAACCAATAAGGCAACACAATAGACCAGCTGGACTTCATTGATATCTACATGACACTACATCCAAAAAAACCCCCTAATACACATTCTTTTCAAGTACGCATGGAACGTTCTCTAGGATACACCACTTACTGGGTCACAAAACAAGCCTTGACAAAATTAAGAGGATAGAAATTATTCCAAGGATCCTTTGTGATCACAACGGTGTGAAACTAGAAATCAGCCACAGAAAGAAAACTGGGAAAAGAATGAACACATGAAGACTAAACAAGATGGTACTAAAAAACCAACAGGTCAATGATGAAATTAAATCAGGAAAGAAAAAGAAGTAAAAGGTATCCAAATTGGAAGGGAAGAGGTAAAACTGTCATTACTTGCAGATGACGTGATACTCTATATTGAGAATCCTAAGGACTCCACACAAAAAATACTAGACCAAGTAAATAAATTAAGCAAGGTAACAGGATACAAGATTAATATACAGAAATCTGTTGCATTTCTTTTGTTTTATTGGAGTATAGTTGGTTTACAATGTTGTGTTAGTTTCAGGTGTGCAACGAAATGAATAGGTTATACATACACATATATCCGCTCTTTTTTAGATTATTTTTCCATATAGGCAAATAAAGAGTATTGACTAGAGTTCCCTGTGCTATACAGTAGGTCCTTATTAGTTATCTATTTTGTATATAGCAGTGTGTATATGTCAATCCCAATCTCCCAATTTATGCCTCCCCCCATTTCCCCCCTGGTAACCATAAGTTTTTTTTCTACATCGGTGACTCTATTTCTGTTTTGTAAATAAGTTCATTTGTACCATTTTTTTAGATTCCACATATAAGCGATATTGTATATTTGTATTTCTCTATCTGACTTACTTCACACTGTATGACAATTTCTATGTCCATACATGTTGCTGAAAATGGCATTATTTTGTTCTTTTTTGTGGCTGAGTAATATTCCATTGTATATATGTCCCACATCTTCTTTATCCATTCATCTGTCGATGGACACTTAAGTTGCTTCCATGCCCTGGCTATTGTAAATAGTGCTGCAATGAACATTGGGGTGCATGTATCTTTTTGAATTATAGTTTTCTTCTGATATATGCCCAGGAGTGGTATTGCAGGATCATATGGTAATTCTATTTTCAGTGTTTTAAGGAACCTCCATACTGTTCTCCATAGTGGTGATAGTAATTTACGTTCCCACAAACAGTGTAGGAGGATTCACTTTTCTCCACACCCTCTCCAGTATTTATTGTTTGCCAAATTTTTGATAATGGCCATTCTGACTGGTGTGAGATGATACCTCACTGTAGTTTTGCTTTGCATTTCTCTATTAATTAATGATGTTGAGCATCTTTTCATGTGTCTCTTGGCCGTCTGTATGTCTTTTTGGAGAAATGTCTATTTAGGTCTTCTGCCCATTTTTGGATTGGGTTTTTTGTTTTTTTGATATTGAGCTGCATGAGCTGTTTGTATATTTTGGAGATTAATCCCTTGTCAGTTGCTTCATTTGCAAATATTTTCTCCCATTCTGAGGGTTGTCTTTTCATTTTCTTTATGGTTTCCTTTGTTGTGCAGAAGCTTCTAAATTTAATTAGATCAAATATGTTTCTTTTTGTTTTTATCTTCATTACTCTAGGAGGTGGACCTAAAAAGATCTTGCTGCGATTTATGTCAGAGAGTGTTCTGTCTATGTTTTCCTCCAAGAATTTTATAGTATCCAGCCTTACATTTACGTCTTTAATCCATTTGGAGGTTTTATTTTATTTTATTTTTTGTGGATTGTGTTAGAGAGTGTCATAGTTTCACTCTTTTCCATGTAGCTGTCCAATTTTCCCAGCACCATTTATTGAAGAGACTGTGTTTTCTCCATTGTATATTCTGGCCTCCTTTGTCATAGATTAGGTGACCATAGGTGCATGGGTTTATCTCTGGACTTTCTATCCTGTTCTGTTGATCTATATTTCTATTTTTGTGCCAGTACCATACTGTTTTGATGACTGTAACTTTGTAGTATAGTCTGAAGTCAGGGCACCTGATTTCTCCAGCTCCATTTTTCTTCCTCAAGATTGCTTTGGCTATTCAGGGTCTTTTGTGTTTCCGTCCAAATTGTAAATTTTTCTGTTCTAATTCTGTGAAAAATGCCATTGGTAATTTGATAGGTTTGCATTGAATCTGTAGATTGCTTTGGGTAGTATAGTCATTTTGAAAATACTGATTCTTCCAAACCAAGAACATGGTATATCTCTCCATCTGTTTGTCTCATCTTTGATTTCTTTTGATAATATCTTACAGTTTTCTGCTTGCGGGTCTTTTGCCTCCTTAGGAAGGTTTATTCCTAGGTATTTTATTCTTTTTGTTGCAATAGTGAATGGGATTGTTTCCTTAATTCCTCATTCTAATCTTTCATTGTTAGTGTATAGGAATGCAAGAGACTTCTGCGTATTCATTTTGTAACCTGCAACTTTACGAGATTCATTGATTAGCTCTAGTAGTTTTCTGGAGGCATCTTTAGGATTCTCTATGTATAGTACCATGTCATCTGCAAAAAGTGACCGTTTGTCTCTTGTAACATTCTTTATTTTCACGTCTATTTTATCTGATATGAGTATAGCTACTCCAGCTTTCTTCTGATTTCCATTTGCATGGAATATCTTTTTCCATCCCCTCACTTTCAGTCTGTATGTGTCCCTAGGTCTGAAGTGGGTCTCTTGTAGACAGCATATAGATGGGTCTTGTTTTTGTATCCATTCAGCAAGCCTGTGTCTTTTGGTTGGAGCATTTAATCCATTCACGTTTAAGGTAATTATCGATATGTATGTTCCTATTCCCATTTTCTTAATTGTTTTGGGTTTGTTTTTGTAGGTCCTTTTCTTTTGTGTTTCCCACTTAGTGAAGTTCCTTTAGCATTTGCTGTAGAGCTGGTTTGGTGGTGCTGAATTCTCTTAGCTTTTGCTTGTCTGTAAAGCTTTTGATTTCTCCTTTGAATCTGAATGAGATCCTTGCTGAGTAGAGTAATCTTGGTTGTAGGTTCTTCCCTTTCATCACTTTAAGTATATCATGCCACTCCCTTCCGTCTTGTAGAGTTTCTGCTGAGAAATCAGCTGTTAACCTTATGGGAGTTCCCTTGTATGTTATTTGTCATTTTTCCCTTGTTGCATTTAATAATTTTTCTTTGTCTTTAATTTTTGTCAATTTGATTACTGTGTCTTAGCATGTTTCTCCTTGGGTTTATCCTGCCTGGAACGCTCTGTGCTTCTTGGAGTTGGGTGGCTCTTTCCTTTCCTATGTTAGGGAAGTTTTCTACTATAATCTCTTCAAATATTTTCTCTGGTCCTTTCTCTCTCTCTTCTCCTAGGACCCCTATAATACGAATGTTCATGCGTTTAATGTTGTCCCACAGGTCTCTTAGGCTGTCTTCATTTCTCTTCATTCTTTTTTCTTTATTCTGTTCCTAGCAGTGAATTCCACCATTCTGTCTTCCAGGTCACTTATCCATTTTTCTGCCTCAGTTATTCTGCTATTGATTCCTTCTAGTGTATTTTTCATTTCAGTTATTGTATTGTTCATCTCTGTTTGTTCTTTAATCTTCTAGGTGTTTGTTCTTTAATTCTTCTAGGTCTTTATTAAACATTTCTTGCATCTTCTTGATCTTTGCCTCCATTCCTTTTCTGAGGTCCTGGATCATCTCACTCTTATTATTCTGAGTTCTTTTTCTGGAAGGTTTCCTATCTCCACTTCATTTAATTGTTTTCCTGGGAATTTATCTTGTTCCTTCCTCTGGTACATAGTCCTCTGCCTTTTCATTTTGTCTATCTTTCTGTGAATGTGGTTTTCATTCCAGAGGCTGCAGGATTGTAGTTCTTCTTGCTTCTGTTGTCTGCCCTCTGGTGGATGAAGCTATCTAAGAGGCTTGTGCAAGCTTCCTGATGGGAGGGACTGATTGTGGGTAGAGCTGGGTGTTGCTCTGGTTGAGAGAGCTCAGTAAAACTTTAATCCATTTGTCTGCTGATGGGTGGGCTGAGTTCCCTCCCAGTTGGTTGTTTGGCCTGAGGTGACCCAACACTGGAGGCTACAGGCTCTTTGGTGGGGTTAATGGTGGACTCTGGGAGGGCTCATGGCAAGGAATACTTCCCAGAACTTCTGCTGCCAGTGTCTTTGTCCCCCAGTGAGCCACAGCCACCACCGCCTCTGCAGGAGACCCTCCAACACTAGGAGGTAGGTCTGGTTCAGTCTCCTATGTGGTCACTGCTCCTTCCCCCTGAGTCCTGATGTGCACACTACTTTGTGTGTGCCCTCCAAGAGTGGAGTCTCTGTTTCCCCCAGTCCTGTTGAAGTCCTGCAATCTAATCCTGCTAGCCTTCAAAGTCTGATTCTCTGGGAATTCCTCCTCCCATTGCCGGACCCCCAGGTTGGGAAGTCTGACGTGGGGCTCAGAACCTTCACTCCAGTGGGTGGACTTCTGTGGTATAACGATTTTCCAGTTTGTGAGTCACCCACCCAGCATTTATGGGATTTGATTTTATTATGATTGTGCCCCTCCTACCATCTCATTGCAGCTTCTCCTTTGTCTTTGGATGTGGGGTATCTTTTTTGGTGAGTTCCAGTGTCTTACTGTTGATGATTGTTCAGCAGTTAGTTGTGATTCTGGTGCTCTCGCAAGAGGGAGTCCCATCCCCTCACTTTCAATCTGCATGTGACCCTAGGTCTGAAGTGGGTCTCTTTTCGACAGCATGTTTATAGGTCTTGTTTTTGTATCCATTCAGCCAGTCTATGTCTTTCGGTTGGAGTATGTAATCCATTTATTTAAGGTATTTATCAACATGTATGTTCTTATTCCCATTTTCTTAATTGTTTTGTGTTTGTATTTATATGTCTTTTTTCCTCCTTTTGTGTTTTGTTGTCTTCTCTTGTGATTTGATGACTGTGTTTAGTATTGTGTTGGGTTGCTTTCTCTTTTTTATGTGTGTATTTATTGTATTTTTGTAGTTTGCATTACCCATGAGGTTTTGATATAGCAGTCTCTATATATACAAGGTTCTTTTAAGTTGCTGGGTCTCTTAATTTCAAATGCAATTCCCATTTCCTGCATTTGTACTCTCCTCACGGTTGCTGGTGTTGATATCATATTTGTGTGTGGATGATTTCCTACTTTTACTGTATGTTTGCCTTTACCAGTGAGCTTTCCCATTTGTGATTTTCTTGTTTCTAGTTTTGGCCTCTCTTCCCGCCTCCCCCCCACAACCCCCAGCCTAGAGAAGTTCCTTCAGCATTTGATTCAAAGCTGGTTTGGTGATGCTGAATTTTGTTAGCTTTTGCTCGTCTGTAAATCTTTTGATTTCTCCATCAAATCTGAATGAGAGCCTTGCTTGGTTGTAGGTTTCTTGGTTGTAGGTTTTTCCCTTTCATCACTTTAAATATATCGTGCCACTTCTTTCTGGCCTGCAGAGTTTCTGCTGAAAAATCAGCTGATAACCTTATGGGGATTCCCTTGTCTGTTATTTGTTTCTTTTCCCTTGTTGCTTTTAATGTTTTTCTTTGTACTTAATTTTTGTTAATTTGATTAATATGTGTCTTGGCATGTTCCTCCTTGGGTTTATCCTGTATGGGACTCTCTGTGCTTCTTGGACTTGACTATTTCCTTTCCCATGTTAGGGAAGTTTTCAACTATAATCTCTTCAAATATTTTCTTTGGCCCTTTCTCTTTCTCTTCTTCTTCTGGGACCGCCTATAATGCGAATGGTGGAGTGTTTCATGCTGTCCCAGAGGTTTCTGATACTCTCCTCATTTCTTTTCACCCTTTTTTGTTTTTTCTGTTCTATGGCAGTGATTTCCACCACTCTGTCTTCCAGCTCACTTATTAGTTCTTCTGCCTCAGTTATTCTGCTATTGATTCTTTCTTAGTGTATTTTTCATTTCAGTTATTGTGTTGCTCATCTGTTTGTTCTTTAAATCTTCTATCTCTTTTTTAAACATTCCTTGTATCTTCTTGTTCTGTGCCTCTATTTTTTCCGAGATTTTCGATCATCTTTGCTATCATTACTCTTAATTCTTTTTCAGGTAGATTGCCTATCTCCTCTTCATTTAGTTACTCTTGTAGGTTTTTATCTTGCTCCTTCATCTGCAACATATATCTCTGTCATCTCATTTTGTCTAACTTACTGTGTTTGTGATCTCCTTTCTGCAGGCTGCAGGACTGTACTTCCTCTTGCTTCTGATGTCTGTCCCCTGCTGGGTAAGGTTGGTCCTGGGGCTTGTGCAGGTTTCCTGGTGGGAGGGACTGATGCCTGCCCATTGGTGGGTGGAGCTGGGTCTTTTCCCTCTGGTGGGCAAGGCTGTGTCACATGGTGTGTTTTGGGGTGGCTGTGAGTTTAGTATGACTTTAGACAGCCTATCTTCTAATGGGTTGGTCTCTGTGCCTGTTTTGCTGGTTGTTTGGCCTGAGGCATTCCAGTACTGGAGTCTGCAGGCTGTTGGGTGAGCTGGGTCTTGTTGCCGATATGGGGACCTCTGGGAGAGCTCACACTGATTAATATTCCCTGGTGCCTCTACTACCAGTGTCCTTGCACCCACAGTGAGCTACAGCAAACCCCTGCCTCCCCAAGAGAACTTCCAAGACCCCTCGGTAGTTCTAGCCCAGGTTCCTATGGAGGTACTACT